>NW_027660596.1:247500-260000 GCF_963280865.1 Gymnoscopelus braueri | reverse complement strand
TTAAAATATTTGGGGGAACCGTCTAGAGCAGGGGTCTTCAACAGGGGGTTCGGGACTCCTAGGGGGTCCTCCACAAAACGCGGTCTTAAAGGGTTAAAAGAAATGCCCCATTGCCTCCATGGAGAAATGCTTGTGCCGCTTAAACCTCCTGCTTCTCCTTCACTGCTTTTGTTTTTGTTATAACGCTGTACAGTATTTTATTACGTGCATAGTTGTATATTTAGCATATATATTGTTGTTCTCCATGTATTTTATGTATGCTCTGCAGCACTTTCGTCAACCTCGGTTGTTTTTAAATGAGCTTTAGCCTATAAATAAAATTGACTTGACTTGACTAGTAATAAAGCGCAGCAGAAACACTGTCCTGCAGAAAAACAGTGCAGGACTGTGTCTAACTCTTACACACTTGTGATTCACCTCTGGCTCTCTGCCATCTATTGCCTCTTGCACGAGGCAGTAGCTTCATGGCTGTAACTACTGGTTGCATCAGACTTAGATCGTTCCTTGACTTCCCAAGTAACATTAGTGTCTACAGCTGAATTCCCAACTTTCACACTCGCTCACTCTCCTCGCGTCCTCCACTCGCGCCTTAGCCCCGCCCCCGGCGAGGAGGAGAGGATTAGATGCGAGGACGGAGTGATCGACTGGTCGATCCATTCCGGAATCCATTCCGGAATGCACTACGCTCGGCTCACCTATAGCGTCATTTCAAAGCGACGGCAAATTCCGCGATCACTTATGACGTGTCACACAGCGGGATCACTGGAACCAGAGCCGTAATAGACAATTCATCAATGTGGATGGCCACATCGTTATCTTGATAGTTAACATTGTTGTGCAAAGCCATTTATTCCTAAAATAGTGAATGATGCGCCAGGATGCGCTAACTTACATTTATGAATGGAATGCTGACCACGTCTCTCCTTTTGCTCGTACTGTACATCTATTCATTCATTCATCCCCCCCATTTTCCCTCTACTTTGCAATCGGTCCCAATGGCCCCCCGTGGTGGCAGACACCACTTTGAAAACCCGTGTGCCCAATGGGAGTGTGGTGGTGGTGGAATGATTGATGAAGGAATGGATGAATGGATGCCTGGCTGGCAGTGGGCTGTGTGTGCACGTGTCACCTCCTCACCTCCATGATGCAGCTGCACACTGAGATAGATCACTGATTCCCCCCCCCCCCCCCCCCCCCCCCACACACACACACACACACACACACACACACACACACACACACACACACACACACACACACACACACACACACACACACACACACACACACCAGGCAGGCGCTCAAAGTTAGACACCGCTAACCCCAATGCGGGGGAAACTGTTCATCTGTCTGTGGATATCCACCTTGCAATCTCTCCACCCCTCTCTCTCTCTCTTTATCTGTCTCTGTCTCTCTCTCTCTCTCTCTCTCTCTCTCTCTCTCTCTCTCTCTCTCTCTCTCTCCCTCCTTCTCCCCCACGGCTCATCTCCCACACTCCTTGCAAATAACAATCAAACCCCCCCCCCAAACCCCCCAAACCCCCCCATAAACCTCGCCATCTCTCTGTATTGACTGCTGGGAGCTCCGGGGAGGAGAGCAAACATGCCCCAACCCCACAACCCCAATTCACTCCCACATAGAAACTAGGCTGCAGGAATGGCAGAGAGCTGATATGAGTGGAGATAAAACACGAGGGAGGTCACAGAGGCTGATGTGCTGTGGGAGAGAGAGGGAGAAAGTAGGGGGTGGGGGGGGGGGGTTATCAGGAAGACCGATGAGAGAATATCTGCAGTAACACATTCAGCGCTCCTCTGACCCAACAGCACATCATATTAATTCAGACCAGAGCTTGAATTCAAGCCGAAATGTACGTAGAGATTTGGTCAAGGGAGGAGAGATGGACTGATGGATGAAGTGGTGTAAAGTAATTAAGTACATTTACTCAAGTACTGTACAATTTTCCATTTTCAATACTTTTACTTCTACTCCACTACACCTCAGAGGCATTTTAGTACTTTTACTTTTGGTACTTTAAGTATATTTTGAGGCCAATACTTTTGTACTTTTACTCAAGTAACATTTTGAACACAGGACTTTTACTTTGTAGTAGTTCTACATTGTGGTCTTGATACTTTCACTTAAGTAAAAATGTTTGTACTTTTTCCACCACTGCTTGCATGGTTGGCTCCACTGTCGGTGTGTGAATGTGTGTGAATGGGTAAATGTGAAATACATTGGAAAGTGCTTTGAAGGGTCGGAAAGACTAGAAAGGCTCTATATGAATGCAGTCCATTTACCATTTACCATATGAATGCAGTGTATCATATCGTTGCTGTCGGAGCAGAAACCTCTTATCTGCATATTTTAACTTTTCGAGTTTTCTCGTGAATTAACGCCCTACTTGATCATACTTGCATGCAGCGTCACACAAAAGTATCAAAAGTAACAGAGATCAGCAAGCTCGAAACGTGATGCGCTTTGAGCTTGTAGATCTGCTACTTGAGCTGCTTATGAATTTGAACCCTGGAAAAGTAACAGTTTTGGACATATGAGGTTTCCACCCCGACAGAGGTCGAAACGCAGACCATTTACCATGTATATGAATGCAGAGTATCACATTCTGCTTCTCTTATACGTGTACATTATACACATAATGCTTGAGGAAACGGAAAATTTGCAATTGCAAAGGTAACTGAAAAGGCCCCTGTCCGTATTGTGTCGTCCTTTTGTTGGAGCGTTTTTAGCCTCGATTCTCAGAGGCTTTTCAGGCGACTTTTGTGCAGCGCTGACTGTGAAGGACCTTTTTTTCAGATGTGAATTGACTGCTCCCTCTGTCTGAGCCCATCTGAGCTGATTTCCGTGCTCGATAGCCGTGGCAGAAAAGTTTCAATACACTCAGCAGTTTTCCAAAATGGCTTGTTTCCCCCACTGAGGAGGAGGAGGGGCTGGGGGGTAGGGGGGTGATTGCACGAGTTGAAAATCGCCACACGTATCCCACCATGAGCAGAAAACACACGCAGGAGAATGGATAGACGCATTTCACACATCGGCCTACTGTTCACACATGCGGCCTACTGTTCACACATGTGGGCGACGCAGGCAGGCAGGCAGGCAGGCAGGCAGGCACGCACGCACGCACGCACGCACGCACGCACATATACTTAATAGGATCTAGGGACTCTATCTAGGCCAAACTTTTGAATTTCAAGGACTCCCAGTTTGCTGTGCATTGTAGGCCACATACCCCCCCCCCCCCCCATAACTCGTACAGTTACAGAACAGTAAGCTGGGGACCCCCTGAAACCCCCCAAGGACCCCTGGTTTGGCATGAATTCACAGCTAAATAAATACTTGAGTTTATCGGAGTGCAAAGGAACCAAAACACAGAGCAGAGAACAGCGACCTTCAACAGTTCACAGAATGGATGTGTCATGACTATTTTATCAGCCAACTCCCTCCCCACACTGCTGGGAAATCTCCGCGGCACTATAAGTTTGTTCTCCAGGGCAGTTCTGTCAGGACAACTCATGAATGGATAGATATTTATTATGGTTTGGCAATGAATTGGATCAGGTTTTAGGTACGCATCTCCCAACCATGGGGACTCCGAATCCCCCGTACATAAACAGCGGATCCAAAACGACAGGTGGTAGCTGGGGTGGTGGAGGGTGAGCGTCAATTATTTAGCAAGACAGCAGTGGTGAAAACAGCAGCATCAGCATGAGCAGCAGCAAAAGCAAGCAGGGATGACTAGTGCAAACTTCCAGTTTAAATAGAGAGGTCTGAGAATGAAATGAGTGTGTGAGTGGATGAGTGGATGTGAACGGGACACCGGGGTTAATATGGTTCAAGCGGTGGTTCTCAAAGTGGGTTCCAAATTAAACCGTTTGAGAATCACTGTGTTAATGTTATGGTTTCCCACACTTGTTGGGAGATCCCAGCGGCACGACCATTTTGTTCCTCTTTGGCAGCATTGTTAATTTATTTACTCAATTACAGTGTTGATCCCGTGCTATGTTGTCGTTGTGTCGGTGCATAATTAATGCTATGGGTTTGTGAGCACAGACTTATCAGATGATACATGCAGCCATGGCAGGGATCAAAGTAGTAGTGGTGGCTGTCGGTCTCGGGAGACCATGGCACAAGTGCACTCGGATTAGATCAGGTGGTGCCGAGGGAGCAGTGCTTAGTGTGGCTGTGTACAGTCCCACTCGCGAATGACAGTCTCTCTGGCAGTGACTGCATTTCAATGTGCTGCTGTCACCTGCTGACCAGTGGTGTAAAGTAACTAAGTACATTTACTCAAGTACTGTACTTAAGTAAAAATATGTCAGTACTTCTTCCACGACTGCTGCTGACGCTGATTGAGGTGCTTTTGGCCGCACTCTCCTTTCTGCCGCTGCTTGACTCAGCGCCATTGATGGAAGAAGTACTCAATTATTTTACTTAAGTGAAAGTATCAATACTGCAATGCAGAAATACGCTGTTACAAGTAATAGTACGGAATTCTAAATTTACTTCAGTAAAAGTACAATATTTGGATCCGAGATGTAGTGGAGGAGAAGTAGAAGTATTGGAAATTAGAAATACTCAAGTAAAGTAAAAATACCTCAAAAAGTACAGTACTTGAGTAAATGTACTTAGTTACTTTCCACCACTGCTCAGCGCCGTTTCACGCTTCTGGATTCCTTTCCAGACCTCCTGCCTCCAGCTGGCACGATCGTTTGCACTATCCTCCCAGTTGTCCACTCTTATGTCTTTGAACCGCAGGTGGGGGGGTCGGCCCACTGGCCTGGTGCCAGTGGCAAGCTGTCCATACAGCAGGTCCTTGGGGATCCTCCCGTCTGCCATGCGGTGGACATGGCCCGAACCATCTAAGACGCCGCTGGCGCAACATGGTGTAGAGGCTGGACATCTGAGCTCGTTTGAGAACACATGTGGAATTATATCTGCCTATAATCAGCCACCAACTTTTTTCATAGAAGTCCCTGTTCTCTATTCTGCAGACCCCTCCAACAGCTAGAATGGAGCCTAGAGCATATCGCTAATTCGGCTATTTTCGTCACTCCAAACTTTATTTTTTCTTCACGACTCGTCTCCATGTAGTGTCCTGACACTACATGGAGAATCTCGCGAGAGTTCACGCATCAGAGCCGTTCTGTAGGAACGGCAGCTCATGAGTGACAAACAGTGCATGTGTGAGTGCCAGGACACTACATGGAGACGATTCGTGAAAAATCGCCAAATTAGCGATATGCTCTAGGCTTCATTCTAGCTGTGGAAGGGGTCTGCAGAATGGAGAATAGGGGCTTCTATGAAAAAAGTCAACTGCATCAGGTATGTTGGTGACTGATTATAGGCAGATACAATCCACATGTATTTTGGTCTGGCTCTCTCCTTTATGGATGCGTCTGTGGTTTCGCATGTGAAATGCATGGAGGCGTCTTTTCTTGTCTTGAGTATGTAATCCAAGACTCACTCGCATACAGCAGGATGCTGATGATGCCTGCACTGTAGACAGACATCTTGGTGTGGGTCGACAGGGATTAGATACTACTATATCTACTGTACTATTGTTGCTGTTGGGCAGAAACCCAGAAATGTTACTTTTCCGGGCATTAAAACAAAAACTGTGTTCCAACCATAGATTAGGGCATTCACAGAATAGTCGAATATTCGAATATTCGAATATCAAAGCCACTATTCGACGTTGTAAACCGACGTCGAATATTCGGCATTTTTTTAAAATTATTTTTGGGGGGATTTTTTATGGTTTACAGCTTGGATAGATAGGCAGTCAGAAGAATGAGTTGTCACTGCCCTCTCGTGGATGAATTTGTTAATGCTCTATACTGACGTCATGTGTCACCTGACTCACCTAACCATTGGGACAAACGCTTCACAAACAAACAGCGACAAAGAAAAACATGGAGCAGGAAAAAGAGCCGGAGAAAGAGGCAGAGAAAAATGCGACTGACACTGCTAAAAATTTAACATCAAAAGCGTGGAAATACTTTACAAGAGAAGGTAACACTAGTGACCTGCAAAATATGTAAGGCCAAGCTAAAATATCACAGCAGTACCACCTGTATGCTCAACCACTTGACCACGCACCCGTCGGTGCCAAGCACAAGCAGCCACCGCAGCGGCAATGCGAGCCGAAAAGAAAAGTGTCAACAAAGGCAGACCACAATCGGAGAATTCTCCAAACATCCCATCACCGACAGTAGAAAAAAGAAAATAACAAGTCTGTTAGTCAACTTCATTGTTAAGGATACAAGACCACTGGCTGCAGTGTCGGGAAGGGGCTTTAAGGACATTATCAAATTCTTTGAACCAGGCTACGTTATCCCCTCACATGCTACAATATGGAAAACCATCAACCTCCACTATGATGAACTGCGAGCGCAATTAGAAGTTGAATTGAAAGATCCGACTGTTTCACTCACCACAGACCTCTGGACGTCTCCCACCATGGAGCCATATATCACCGTGACAGCGCATTATCTCACCGACGACTGGGAGATGCATGCAAAGGTCCTCACTACCTGCTTAATGCCAGAGAGGCATACTGCTGTCAACATAGCCAAAAGGCTGACGGCTACAATCAAAGAGTGGGGCCTGAAGGTCTTCTGCGTTGTACACGATAATGCCAGCAGCATGAACCTAGCGATGAGTTTGTGTGCGGAGATCCAGGAAGATCTTGGCTGCACTGGCCATACATTACAGTTGGCAGTTAAGGCAGGGTTGGATTTACCCGAAGTAGCCAGAACCATCGATGGGGCCAGGCGAGTGGTTAGTGATTTCCGCCACTCTGCTAAAGCAACATGTGCACTGAAGAAACGACAAACCCAGTTCGACGTAAAAAAGAACAGGCTCCAAAATGACTGTGCCACGCGTTGGAATTCAACCTTCACAATGCTGGAGCGACTTAACGAGCAGCGCATCCCTGTCCAAGCCGTACTGGAAGACGAGACAGTCACCAAACCCACCGTGAGGAGAAACCTCCAAATGAGAGCCTCACAATGGGAGCTGATCCAGCAGCTACTGCCCGTGCTTAGCCCCCTTGCAAAGGCAACTACCATCATGTGTGGGGAATTGCATGTTGGACTCTCATTTATTTATCCTGTTATCCTCAACCTACTGGCTGATGGTCCCGATGGGGTGTTAAGAGTTGATGAGTCTGATTTAGCAGCAGCCCGCAACTTTAAGAAAACTGTGCAAACACAGCTGAGAACCAGATTCAAGTTGGACACAGAAGACTACGACTTGGCGGGCTCGATTCCTATCATCGCCTGTATACTGGATCCGAGGTTCAAAGATCTCTGCTTCCTCCCAGAGAACACCAGACTGCGGGTTAAACGCAGCCTGATTCAACTACTGCAAGATGAGGAGTCGGACCAGACTGCAGATACAGCAGGTAAATGTATTTTATTGTATTTATTATGAATGTATTATGTTAAATGCAAAATTGGATGTATAAACTTTCATTCACTGAAACGTGGAACATACACTCAATCGGTATTCTGACTTATTTATTCCACAGACGCCCCTGAAGATACCGCCGTGGACAGCGAGACAGAGGAGACAGAGGAGACGGAGGAGACGGAGGAGACGGGGGAGCCAGAGGGGAAAAAACGCGACTCGAAAGTGATTATGAGGAGCTGTTTGGGCCTCACTATGCCAGCAAAAAAGCACCGAGTGTAAACAGCACTTGCACAGAGGAGGTACAGGATTATCTCCAGATCACCCGCATTCCCACAACGAGCAGCCCTCTGAAGTGGTGGGCGCGCTATGAGAAGGAGTTCCCTCGTTTGGCCAAGCTGGCCAAAACCTACCTGGCTGTCCCAGCCACCAGTACCCCGAGTGAAAGGGTGTTTTCACTCGCTGGGAACACGATTACCAGGCAGCGATCAAGCTTACACCCAGCTCACGTGGATATCCTTATCTTCTTGAATGCCAACAGTCGGGAGCACAAGTCTACGACCATAATAAACGAGGAGGACTTTGTCGACAGCGAGTAGTCTAGAAGACGATGTTACAGTAAATATGCGTATCTTTTTATTACCATATCGGCTCGACCGACCACCTACTGTGGAATAATTAGCCTATGTTCTGGACTATAGGTGGCCCGTTTCTTAGCGGTGGTGAGTAGCAGGCCTGGCCTACGTTTTGTTTACAACTGTCTTATTTGCAAAGTTAAAAGTGTAAAAGTTAAAGTGATCGTTTATATTTTTATTGTATTATTTATTTTACGTTTGTTTGCAAAAGAATGCCAGCACTCCTGTTTCTTTTCTTTGTCATACAATTGATTGATTGATGTTTTATTAGACAGAAATGTAAAACAGCACGAGTACAATAAACAAATACATTGGTAAACGTTAAGCAACCTGTGGAAATTCATATTTATTGCTGAGATTACGTTTAATAATAAGTTGATCTTGTATTTAAAACTGTCGTATCGCACGTATCACAATGCATCATAGCCTAATGACCGAAGTTGGACATAACTGCTTGTTGCTGATTATATTTGTTTGAACAGTCATTTTCTATATTATTTCATGCTAAAGTAACATAATTTAAGTTCGGCCTATTTAGATTTTAGAAAAGGAAAGAGAAACACTCCCGCAAGTAACTTTTGCTTTGTTAGTGCAGTCAAACTATATACAGCTGTCAAACCATGGCGTACCAGGGGAAATCCTATGGGGAAATCCCAATGACGCAGTTAGCACACACAAACTTGCTGTTGGCTTAGTCCAATCAGGTCGCGGCTCATTGGTAAACAGCCACTGGTATTTCACTAACCCTCGGGTTTGTCCCGCCTCCTAATTTGTTAACCGTTTACTGGCTTGTTATGTTTAGCCTCGCAACACAGCATTTCAACGAGAGGCCGAGGATTGCTCGTTTTTTATTGGATAAAAAAAAAAGATGCGTCTGCCGAATAATCGACTATTCGAATACTTTTGGGTCGAATAGTTCGAATACCATAAATCACTATTCGTTAATGCCCTACCATAGACCGTAAAAAAAATATGGACATTGTCACATCCCTGGTTTCTTCAGACCGTAAATTAAACCTATTTTTCAGCGATTTCTAATCCGCCATCTTTCCATATCCGGTACGAAAATTTTACTCGGAAATGAATGCTATTGGTTGGGACCAGAGCGGGGGTGTGGAATTAATGCTATTGGTTGTGTAGCTTGTCAATCAAAATCATCACAAGGTAGCCACGCCCCTCCTACAGCATACTACTTTATCATCAATTGCAAAATAAATGGGACCATAATTTACCAAAACGCATATCATGGTGATTGAGAGAAGACTTCAAACTAGCAACTGGAAGCATACAGTATTTATGACAATGTTTATTGTCTCCGCCAGGCCGAAAGGCATGGCGAGAGAGTATGTTTTCGCCCCTGTCCGTCCGTCCGTCCGTGTGTCCGTCCGTCCGTGTGTCCGTCCGTGTGTCCTGTCTGTGTGTCAGCACCAAATCTCAGGCACCGTTGGCCCGGTCGCTGCGAAACTGTGCACACACACTCCCTGGATGCCAATTCAGAACCTCTGCCTCAAATTTTTCACATAGGCCTGTCATAGCGCCACCAGGAGGCCGATTTGTGCAAAACCCATTTTTCCCCATTACTCCTACAGTTTTTAACCAAACCTCATGCAAACCTCACACAGTATCTCTATAGTCATGTGATCAACCCTGATCTGTCCGATTTCCCATATTCCATCCTCATTGGCTAAGGTTACCATCCAAAGTTTGCAGGATTGGTCCGTTTTGAACAAACTGCCTCAAACCATGAACGCAGCTTGCCATTTCCATAAAATTGCAAACGCACATTCCCACTAGGCCGAGGAAGAAATGGCACTTAACTTTTCACACCAGCCTCATGGTGGCGCTATAACAGGCCGATTTGCATTTTTAACTATAACTGCACCGATCTGCGTGAAACTTTGCACGCCTACTCCCTAGAGGCCAAGGAAATACATCTGCACTGCATTTTTCACATCTGCTTTTTACAGCGCCACCAGGAGGCCGACTTATGTCAAATACATTTTTGGATATTAATCCTTCAGATTTTATCCAAACATCACGCACATCGCTACACAGTATCTCTATAGTCATGTGATCAAGACGCATCTGTCCGATATTTCATATTCCATCCTGATTGGCTAAGGTTGACTTCCAAAGTTTGCAGGATTGGTCCGTTTTGAACAAAATGTCTGAAATCATGAACGTGGCGTGCCATTTCCGTGAAAATTTGCACGCACATTCCCACTAGGCCGAGGAAGAAATGCCACCCTTTTCACATTGGCCTATTATAGCGCCACCAGGAGGCCACAATAACTTACCTGACCTGGCGGAGACCTGTGCTCCGAGGAGCACTTTTTCTAGTTAGGGTAATAAAATCAAGTTCGGCAAAAACCCATCCGCTTGAATAGAGCCTAATTGCTTCTGCCACCAGCAGGGATGAAGCGGCGAGACTACAGGCCATTCATATGAACAGTCACTTCCTATGAAAAGACGCATTTTGAGCTTGCCGATCTGCAATTTTCTTTCTATTTTGGAAGTTACTGAAAAGTTACAGTTTTGGACGGTGTCCACCCGACATAAACGATATTTAGTTTGCTGGCATTCTCCTTGCAGACTCGGTGAATAAGACGTAAAATATGTCATGATTTCTCCATTAATTTCTTCTGTTGTTTGTTTAGCTTTGATAAGGCTAGAGCAAACAGTGGGGAACCGCTGAACCAAACGGAGGTCCCATTATTTTGCATTCAGAGAAAAGGTCAGCTCCAAATAAAGCAATTTGCTCTGTTCTTTCTATAAAAAAAAAGAACTTGAGCTGAAAAAAATGATCCAAACGTCACAGCAGCAGAGCGTGTCATCGTCCCTAAATGCCACTCTCCCTCACTATCACTCATAGCACTGCTCCACTGCCCTCACAGCTTAACAGTACACAGGCTGTGTATGGACTCTCATAACGTTGCTGTCGGGTAGAAACCTCTTATCTCCATATTCTAACTTTTTGCGTAAATTAACGTCCTACTTGATCATACTACACACAAAAGCATCAAAAGTAGCAGATCTACGGCGCAAAGCGACACGTTTTGAGCTTGTAGATCTGCTACTTTTGCTATTTTTGAATTTGAATCCTGAAAAGTAACAGTTTGGGACATGTGAGGTTTCCACCCGACCGATTCATCTGTTCCAGCTCTTGTGTCACAGTTCTGCACCAGGTGGTTTTGGGCCTCCCAGGTTTTCTTTTGCCTGGTGGTGTCCATCTTAAGGCGACCTTTGTGATGTGGTCCTGCTCCATCCTCAGCACATGTCCCAGCCATCTCAGGCGTCTGTGTGGAAGCTCCTTGGTGATGCTCCGGCTCCCTGTTTGTTTGTGCAGTTCATTATTGGAGATTTTATTTGACCAAAAGATCTGGCACATTCGTCGGAGGCATCTGTTTTTCCATTTTATCTCATGTCTGTTTTGACCACTCGCCATGCAGCTCTCTGAACCATACAGCAAGAACAGACTTGACATTGTTGTTGTATAGGAACATCTTGGTTTTAAGGCTGTATTGCTTTGATCTCCAGATTGAACAGAGTTGGGAGAAGGCACCCTGAGCCTTTTCCAGCCTTGCCTTAATGTCTTTTGATGCTGTCCTTAAGACCCCTACACACTGTACAATATTTGACCCGATTTGGCGGTCGGGGATATTTTTGGGTGTTCGCCGACAAAACCACCGATATCAGTCAAGATCGGGCGTTCCTCGGCGAGGTGTTGATCGCGCAGTGTGTAAGGTACTCCGAGAAGATCCACCCCGATAAAGTGCGGTCGGCGACATGTTCCCGACAACTTTTAGATATCCAACTTGTTCAATATTTGGGGCTATCGGCCCCGATAAGAGCCGTGCTACAGCCAATGCAACCAGTGTTATTAAAACATTAACTGTAGAATCATGTTTCGCAGTGCAAAGGTGTGAGGGTGATGTACTGTAGGTGTGAACCTATGTGAACCTACATAGGCTGCGAACTCTAGATGTGAAGTGCCGCGAGAGCAGCCCAAACCTCTAGTAATCTAAATCTGCAAAGTACAGCCAGTAACTAGTAACTAAAGCTGACAAAAAGTTCTCACCCCAATCTGTATTGCAGTAAAAAGTACAGTGTTTGCCTCTGAGATGTACTGTAGTGGAGTAGTATATTGTAGGCCTATAAAAAAAAAAAATAATAATAATAATAAAAAAACTCGAAATTGTACAGTACTTGAGTAAATGCACTCAGTTACTTCCACCAGTTACTAATATCACTGCAGCGATGATCGCTTAGTCAAGCAGAGAAGGACAAAGAGATACGCAGGTTACAACACCCTTTGAATCGGTCTTTCTTTCTCTCTGTCGTTCCATCCTTCCCTCCGTCCCTCTGCAGCCCGTAGAGCCCTCTCTCTCCACCTCTCTGCCCTTGCTGCTCAGACGCTCATTCCATCATAAATATTGATGA
>NW_027660596.1:137500-242500 GCF_963280865.1 Gymnoscopelus braueri | reverse complement strand
AACCCAGGGTGACCCTGAATCATGTTCTGAATGCTTTTCTCACCCCAATCTGTACTGCAAAACCCTCAGCGTTTATATAACTCTAAGAGCATACAAATGGAACCATTTGGTTCCATTTGTACTCTCTCAGAGTTACAGAGAAGGCGTGCGTGCGTGCGTGCGTGCGTGCGTGTGATTCATAGGAAAATGGACAACCCATTATTATCAAAACAAAAGCGATGCAATGTAATTAACTCACTGGCTTGATTACCTGTAATCATCCTCTGCAATCGTTTTAGAGACATTCCCTCCAACGCCACAGGAGTGACGAGAGACTGACAGAATGAAAGCAAAACAACAAACTAAAAAAATAGCATCATCAGACTTGGAAGCCGGAGTTGAACGATGATGATGATGATAATTCATGAATTATGTTCAAGTTTGAAAATATGCAGAAGTTTGGAAACTTTCACTGAAACTCTTTTTTCATCACCACCATGCATGGTGTTTATTTACCTTGTCTCGTGTGGAGAAGATAAAACAGATGTTTGTGTTTTTGAGACATCAAGCTCACAACACATCGCGATGTGGTTGTGAGCTTGAGCTATCTACTATTTTCTATTTACTATTTTCACTACTTCTTCAAAGTGTTTTCATTTGTCTCCGCCAGGCCGAAAGGCATGGCGAGAGAGTATGTTTTACCCCCTGTCTGTCCGTCCGTCCGTTCGTCCGTCCGCGAGCAGCTTATCTCCAGCACCGTTGGCCCGGTCGCTGCGAAACTGTGCACACACACTCTCTGGATGCCAATTCAGAACCTCTGAATTTTTCACATGGTTTGTGCAAAACCCTTTTTTTTGGGGCGGTGAAACCGCCCCTATATGTGAGGTTTGGACATCAACATTCGCTGCACTGTGATTGGCCACCATTGTACCCCCCCCCACCCATTGCACCCCCCCAACCCTGCGCTGTGATTGGCCACCAGTGTACCCCCCTAACCCTGCACCGTGATTGGCCAATCACAGTCTATTCAGGACTGTGATTGGCTAGTGAAACATGACACATGTGCATAGCCCTATAAATAGGACTATGCACTTTAAAAAAACACATTTATGGTTTTTTTTAAGTTAGGGGTGTACAATGGTTGGTCCACAATATTACTTTTCTTTAAAGGATCTACACCATGAATTTAAAAAAAATATTTGATATTTAATATCATATGGTAATATCATATGTCCCTCAAACCTTTTTCAAAAGGTTTGAGCCTAAATCATCACTCAGATATACTCATCCCAAGTCAATTGTCTCTGGCTTATACAGCACTTTCAGCTGCAATACCAAAACGTCCTTTTGGGCAGGGGGGGGCTACTGAGCAATTCTGTCTGGCCATCATCAATGCAATGGCAAGGCAAGTGATGTCACTTGCATTGCCATTCTGAAATGGCCTGTTCAGACACGCCCATTCTGAAAATCTCTGAAATGAGAATGAATGACTGAATGTTAAAAAAAAATATTTTTTGGGGTACAAGAGACACTGGGGAGCCCAAAAAATACCCCCCCCCCCAAAAAAAAAAATGAAATTCATGGTGTGGCCCCTTTAAGTGAACTTCCATCACTGTGATGACCACTGTGACCACACCGCCCACTTCACACTGGGTGTGATTTTTTTGTATTACTCCTACAGATTTTATCCAAACGTCATGCAAATCGGTACACAGTATCTCTATAGTCATGTGATCAACACGAATCTGTCCGATTTCCCATATTCCATCCTCATTGCCTAAGGTTGGCTTCCAAAGTTTGCAGAATTGGTCCGTTTTGAAGAAAATGCCTCAAATTATGCACACAGCTTGCGATTTCCGTGAAATGGCACACGCACATTCCCACTAGGCCGAGGAAGAAATGCCACCCTTTTCACATTGTCCTGTTATAGCGCCAGCAGCAGGTCTAATTTAGCAAAACACATTTTTGGAACAAAATGCCTCCAATCATGAATGCAGTGTCCAATTGCCATGAAAGCCCTAAGAATAAATGGCACCCTTTTCACATTGGCCTATTGTAGCGCCACCAGGAGGCCACAATAACGTACCTGACCTGGCGTAGACCTGTGCTCCGAGGAGCACTTTTTCTAGTTTATTAATGGAATTCCTTTAATTATTTACTAATAGTAATAGGTACTTTGAAAAATTATTCAATTTCTTCTTATTTATATCATTATATTATATTATTGTTATATTTATATTTTATAAATATCAGACCTCACCATGCATAATGTTAGTAGCTTGTAGATCTGCTATTTGTACTGTTTTTGAAATCTTTAGAATTATTTTGGGAAATGTCCAACATTTGTGTAATTTTTTTTGTGTGGAAATTTTAGGAAATTAACTTGTCATTTTGTTATATATATATATATATATATATATATATATATATATATATATATACACCTATAATGGCATGGTCAAAATAACTATGGCAGGTTGCAAGTATAACCACGTCCACACAGTGGGCAGATAGCCTGTCATTGTGTCTCAGTGTCTCATCATCCAAGCCGTTGGGTTGTGATGTAACCCCAGCTGTTCTCCTCACAGTTAATTGATTTGGAAATCCATTTAGTGTAACACAGAGCCATTTTAACCAGGAAGCAATGAGAACAGCGGGGGTCTTGGGAGGGAGGGAGGGAGGGAGGGAGGGGGGCGGCTAGGGTGGGTGTAATTGCATGTTGTTTTAGATAACAAACAAACCTAATTTTGTGTTTGGAGCTTGTCTGTGCCGGAGGCTAACAGGACAACTTCTGCTCAAGTATGTAATCTTTTAATTGTCTCGCTTGAGAAAAAAAATAACCAACTTAAATCACTCCAAGTAACTGGATTTGCAAACGAGGGTGGGGTAGTGAGGGGAGGGGGTGGGCACGATGCACTGGTGGAAGATGCACTGGTGCTCAGACTTTTTTAAAGTATGTTTAAAAATATGTTTTAAGTGTATTAAGTAAAATGATCAATACAAAAAAATAAGTGAAACTTGAGTAAAAGTATCGGCATGAAAGTATATTACAGTGCCAAAGTAAAAGTACTTAAAATGTACTAAATGTGTCAATTAGTTTTTTGAAAATAGCAGATCTACAAGGTCTTGCGCCTCACGATGTGACACGTTGCAAGCTTGTATATCAGCTATTTTCCAATATCTGACGTATAAAAAAGAGCTTAAGTCATTGATGTAGACTGTTGCCTCCCAAAATGTAGGGCTGTAGTCGAGACCACCTAAAGCGAGTCCAAGTCAGTACCAAGTCCGAGGGGGGGCGAGTCCGAGTCAAGACCGAGTCCGGGAGGCCAGGGAGGGGGTCGAGTCCGAGTCAAGACCGAGACCGACGGGGGGCGAGACCAAGTCAAGACCGAGACCGACGGGGGGCGAGACCGAGTCAAGACCGAGACCAGATTTTTTTTTTTTTTTTTTTTTTTTTTAGGTACAGAAAACAATCTTGATCTGAAACACTGCAATTATATGTTTCTGACTTTGGAAAAGCTCAAAATTAGGTATGCCTGGCCTACTACAATGAGCTCTATTCAATAAGTATGCATAATGTGTGAAAATGTGTATTGTCACTATGTGTAAATAAATGTACATGGCACTTTTAAATCTCATCCAATGGTGTAAAATAAAGTAATTAAGTACATTTACTCAAGTACTGTACAACTTAAGTACAATGTTGAGGTATTTTTTTTTACTACTGGATTATTTCCAATTTTCAATACTTTTACTTCTACTCATATCAGAGGCAAATATTGTACTTTTACTCGACTACAATTATTTGAAAAAAAGCTGTAGTTTGCAGCAGATATAAATTATTACATAATAAAAATATATTAACCACTTTGGCCATATTTTATACCATAGAGTAGACTATAAAAAAATAGCAGATCTACAAGCTCACAATTGTGAGCTTGTAGATCGGCTATTTTCAAATATTTTAGTACTTTCACTTTTGGTACTTTAAGTATATTTTGAAGCCAATACTTTTACTCAAGTAACAGTTTGAACACAGCTCAATTACTTTTACAGAGTATTTGCCTCATGCATACAGGTTGATGCTTTTATATTCATGGTGAAAATGTTTCTGGATGTAGGCCTACAGTTTATTGTTTTATTGTATGAAATAAATAATAGGATTGATAGAATTATAGAAATAGAATTGATCTTAATATGAAAAGCAGAAAGAGGTCAGTCTCCCTGTGCGCAATTACGCACAATGTGGTACAACTTACAAGAGAATAGATAATTTAAGTGATTTGTACATTACATGTAGGTATATCTCCGGACAAGCCGACGACAGCATCGGTCAGGATCTAATGTTAATTAATGTTTTTAGTTTTGCTGCTTGGACTGATATATTTACTGCAGTGAGTGACACAGTATAATGTGCGCAAGGAAACCTTACTGAAAGCAGTCTCTATTCATCTTTAGATGATTAGAGACTGATGATTAAAACAACCACAGGCTACACAGTGAACACACAATAAATAAATAAACACCTGTTCGTGGATATAATTTTAAAAGAATATAAACTAGAGGGACAGGACTGCTGGTGTTCTGCTGCTGCTGCGCTGTCAACTGCTGCAAGATGATGTGCTCCAAGAAAGCTGTCCATAAGCGCCAGACAGCTCTCTTATAATGTTAATGTGAATGGGCTCCTCATAATATGGGTATAATAAAATTATTTCATTGCATTGTAGTGACTTGGTCTTGGACTCGAGTGGACTCGGTGGGGGTAGAGTCCCGAGTCCCTTAGTCCGAGTCCGAGTCAAGACCGAGTCAAATTATGGGCGAGACCGAGTCAAGACCGAGTCAAACTATGGGTGAGACCGAGACAAGACCGAGTAAATCAAAAAGCGGTCTCGAGACCGGTCTCGAGACCGGTACTACAGCCCTACCAAAATGTTCAAATGCTTCCGGTCTGGAGCAACGGACGCTCTTTTGATGATTAAAGGGGGAAAGTGGAAGCCCCGCCTCACCCCACTTCCGTTTCGTCTTTACAGCCACGCGAATCAAAATCATCTAAGCATATATATAGCTTGCTGCTTAGTAAGAAAATGGAAATAAAAATATATTTTAAAATATATTTTAACGGAAATGACGAACAGATGCCAGCTTCCTGTATCGGTGTACTCTATATAGCATTTAGAGATTGTGGCAGTGGTGGAAAAAGTACTCAAATGGTTTACTTAAGAAAAAGTATCAGTAATGCAATATAGAAATACACATACTTATTTTTTGGCCAAAAAAAATGGCATAAAAATGTAATTAAAGTACCAAAAGTGAAAGTAGTCATTATGCAGTATGTCCCATGTTAAGTTCTCAAATGTCTAAAAAATCTTTTGAACATAGCAGATCTACAAGCTCACAATGCGTCGATCGGCTATTTTCAAATGGCCAAAATGTATTATAGGGCTGAAGTGGATAATGTATGTTTCGTAATAATAATCAAAATCTACAAAGTAACTAGTAACTAAGTTTTCAAATAATTGTAGTGGAGTTTTGCCTCTGGAGGTGTAGTGGAGTAGATGTAAAAGTATTGGAAATTGGAAATACTCAAGTAAAGTATTTTACAAATACCTCAAAATTGTACTTAAGTAAATGTACTTAGTAACTTTCCAACACTTGATTGTGGAATAGTTGTCTGTCTACGCGAGACCTGCCGGACAGCAACATTATGTACTCAGTTACTTTCCGCCATTGGGAGAGGGGGGATGGGCGGTGAAGGCAAGAAAGTAAACAGCATCTTCCTCTCTGTGCGGAAATGTCTGTACATTTGCACACATCTCCCCCAACGCTTGTCTGCACAGCTCTGAAGAAGAACATTACACCAAACAGTAAATAGAACATCTCTGTTTGAATACTGAGAGACATGTGGTTTTGGAGACAGATTGCTTTTGGCTGTGGAGGTTGGATTGATGTGAGACCCCGGAGCGGATCTCTCTCTCTCTTTTTCTCCAAATTAGCTTTCCCCTTTTAAATTGGCCGTCCTGCAACCTCTCATTATAGCACAGTATTTTTTTTTTTGTTTTGCCTCATTTAATTTCTCCCTGTTGTACCTCTGTCATGCAATTCAGAGGTAATGCATTTAACACGCCAGTTTTTAAATTATTGGTGTCTTCTGACACTTCGGAGACAAATTAAATATGTCCTTTTTTTTTAGAACTCAGCATTTTGGAATCGTTGTGTTCCCCATTTAACACAGTCATGGGATATAGGGCGTGTGTGTGCGTGTGCGTGTGCGTGTGCGTGTGCGTGTGTGTGCGTCAACGAATCGATTAACCATGCGCTTATCATTATTTTACACTTTGTTGCTGTGCAATAATAGTGGCTTTTTTCACTAGTTATCAAACATAACACACACCAAATTGAAAATAACAACACAGCTATCCAAATACAAAGTAAAGGTACAACACAGCAACAAGGCAACTGTTAAAGAGATTTATGTATCAGAAATTATTAGGAACACAGACATCAGAACAGAACAAAATATGTCAGACATTTCTTGTATTGACAAATCTATATATACTGTAGACATAAACAACGAAAACATTAGTGAGCTTGTTTTCTCTCCCCTAATAACACACATTAGAAAGGTTTTCTGATGGCGCCCATGTTCTTCTTTGTTGAATATAAGCCAAACAGAAAAGTACTGTATGATATATGGTCTTCTAGTATGTGATTAGAATGGATTTTTCAGACAACAGAGGCACGGTACTGGGAGCACTGACAACCATACCGTCATACTGCCATGAATTACTTATTTCTTTAGCACAGGTGTGTGTGTGTGTGTGTGTGTGTGTGTGTGTGTGTGTGTGTGTGTGTGTGTGTGTGTGTGTGTGTGTGTGTGTGTGTGTGTGTGTGTGTGTGTGTGTGTGTGTGTGTGTGTGTGTGTGGGGTGATGACTGAGTAGTGTCTGAATGTGAGTGGCTGACTACTAGGTGGACCCAGAGCCTTCTATTGGAGAGTTACGTCAATGAGGGGGCAGAAACAGGGCCGGTCACGTGGTTCATGTAATTGGTGACAAATGCTTATAGACTCCAGTGCACTCCGTAAACTTCCGGTTCAGGGCTTTCTCACTATTCGCCAGTATAAAGGCTATGTAGAAGAACTGATGAAGTGAACGGAGGTGACACAACTCTCCTTATATGGCTCTGGGTGGACCCTGCTGGTGATTGGCTCCTGTGACCAGGCTGTGGACTATAAGGCTGGCTGTCACCAGTCCTCTGGGTTGTCAGTGTTTTAGATTTGCCAGTGTTAACGTGGGTTAGCGTACAGCCATGGTACTGTAGGGGTTGATGGCCTTTCTTGTGTTTTGTTATTCGTTTGTTCATGTTTTTTTCTTTAGTCGAGTAAGTACGTATATAGGTCCGAGGGGCTTATTGTCGGTATCAGCCGAGAACACGGAAGTCTATCCCCGTTACAAAATGCTAGACCCCCGGGAGATGGAATGCTGAGGTGGAGCACCATACCTACCATAAGCTCCCAGTACTTACCGCACGACTTGGCTCGCCCAAGCCGTGCTACTCATACGCTGGATGTGCCCGGGATCAAACTCATGAGCCTGTCGTCCATAGGCGAGAGCTCTACCGATTGAGCTTTTAGTTAAGATTATCTATGTACTCTTGTTTTGTCACTTCTAAAATAAACCACTGTCTTTTGGATTTTAAATTGGCGTTTACTGGCTGTGTTTGGGGACTGGGAAGGATGGAGTCCATGTTTTGTGTTGCACCTGGTGACCCCTATAGGCCGGGTCACCAACATTTTAATTTCAAGGACCCCCCCAGGTTGTACAAATGGAAACAAATGGACCTGTGCGGGTCCATTTGTTTCTATTGGGGACCCCCTCCATGTGGACCGCCTATAACCCCCTCAAGGACCCATGGGGGAACCCCAGACTCTACTTTGATAACCAGCGCTTCAGCAGATCACTGGCTTCAGTGTTTTTCTTTCAATACCAGAGAATATTTGCCTTTTTAGATTTCCAATAGCTGTCACTGTTGAACTTTCACTGAGGCCAATAACAGAGGTACACAGTCTGGAGTCATCGAGCTAGCATGATATGACATCACATATAACATGACTAAACATTTTAGAAGCATGACATGACATGACACCAGTGGTGGAAAAAGTTCTCACGTGTTTTACTTAGTAAAAGTATCAATACTGCAATGTAGAAATACTCTGTTACAAGTAAAAGTCTGGAATAAAACATGTACTTGATTAAATGTACTTACATGCCGGGTTTGTAACTCGAGAGCGTATTGTAACGACCTGCGAAGCCTAAACCAGATATGCCACAGTAGTCTGGCTATATTCGATAGTTTCGTCAAAGACTTAACCCTTCCCAAAGCATAATGGGATTATGCCTAAACAGAAATACCCCAGGTCGAGTGTAGCTGTGAAACTATGAGTATTCCTGTATAGGCAAACACTACATGCACGTATTCTATTGATAATAGACACTGCGCACACACACTCACCCATGGTCCACGGTGAGGAAGTTGAACCCACAGGTCCCTTGAAGAATTCAACTCTTACGACTTCTCTCATAGGAAAACAAGTTTTATTTTAAAACTCAAAGTGATACAGGGTATGGCAATAGTATAAAATAATAAAAAAAGGGAAAGGTAACATTTCTGGTAAAACAGACAACAGACCCCCAAGCTCTATCTCCGCGTCCTCAATCTAAGGTGCCCAGCACAGACAGAAAAATATCCCCAGATTCACTTAATTCAACCAAGATACGGGCTTGCCTAGAATTCTTGTTTGAATGTTAAATCTGGATAATATTCCTCAATTCCTGCGACCTACACGGTCATTGACAAACACATCCCCAGAGTCAGATCTGGAAATAATCTATCATTTCTCATGCAAT
Source organism: Gymnoscopelus braueri (assembly GCF_963280865.1). NCBI lineage: Eukaryota > Metazoa > Chordata > Actinopteri > Myctophiformes > Myctophidae > Gymnoscopelus > Gymnoscopelus braueri. The sequence continues at coordinate 233,616 of NW_027660596.1, read as the reverse complement.
AAGGCTACCTAAGATAAAGCGACCCAGCAATCAGTAATGCTAGGAGCTGACAAAATTCTCTGTTTATTCAACCAGATTATGGGCAATGCCAAGGTCCCAGTCGAATACAGCAGAATCCACTATCGCTCCCCGCAACCTCGTTGCAGTCTGGTCACCAAGACTATCTGAAAGGAGAGAGCCCAATAGAATATTGGGGGGGAGGAATATGGGAGAAGCTCCGTACATACAAGGCTATGTCCCTCGCCCGATCGTAAGTCGGGGGAAAATTCTAACACCTCATACGCACACCAGGCCCCTCTACCAACCAACCCCCCGAACAGAATTATACAGCAGTATTTATACAATTTGATTACATCCGACAAGCCTAATATGGCCTTCCTTCCCCAAAAGTCCCCCATTGCAGCTAACACCATATATAGCAATGGGTCATAACATACAGTACGTTGTCAGAAACAGCAAGTCATTGATAAGAGCGAGGAAGTTATGGTGTAGGCCGTTCTGATGCAATCATGTCTGGCGGACCTCGGGCCCGCTCATCTTCATCATGGTGAACAGGATGTGGGTCAGATCCACACCCACGAAAACTCAGTCTCCTCGACAGTATAAATGCACAAATCGACAAATTGTACACTCTCAGAGTTAAATACACACTGAGGATTTCACAGCTTAGATTGGGGTCCCATGGATAAAATAACCAATTATGTTGAATGTGGGTCTGTGCGTGGTCTAATTAATGCATAATGAAACTAATATTAACTTATTTCAGAAAATGGGTGCGAAGCCACAAGTAAAGGAAACAACCTTGATTCATTTACACTGCTCACAATAAGTTGGAGATCATTAAAATGCTCAAACTCCTCCGCATGGACAGCACTTCCTGTGAGCCCTATTTAAAAACCCTGACATTATTACATTTCCGTGCCTGCATTAATTACAGTTTTCCCAAGAAGTCATTTTGCTTTGTTTTCCGGCTACGTATAATGTCAACAAAAATGTCAGCCTTAATGACTTCTCCCCATGCAGGCACGGTAATAACTCTGAATGAATGTCAGTGACGATGAATGGCAGACTGCGCTCAAAGTGGGGAGGAACCACCCCAGTCAAATGTCACTTCAAGTCTCTAAAGTGTGTGCGTGCTTGCGTATGTGGTAAATGGTGCATTTATATAGCGCTTTTATCCGAAGCGCTTTCAATAGATTGTGCATTACATTCGCCCATTCCCACACCGATGGCGGAGGAAACCATGCAAGGCACCAACCTGCTCACCGGGAGCAATTAGGGGTTCAGCGTCTTGCTCAAGGACACTTTGACACTAACTCTGGGGGAGCCTGGGATCGAACTGGAAACACTGTGCGTGCGTGAGTGTGTGTGCGCCAAGATGACATTTACTGTACAACAATTACAATTGATTTTACCTTCCATATTGTATTTCTCTAACATATGGAAACTTCAATCAACAATCTACAAGCTCACAACTTTGTGAGCTTAAATTCAAGAGTTGAAATTTCAGGGTTAAACATTGCAGAGTTGATTTCAACTCCCAAAGTGTAATTTTAACACTTTCTGATTTAAATGGTGTTCACATCAGTGTTAACCCAACTCTGCAGAGATGTAATTAAGCTCCTCCCGCCCGCACCTGCAATTCATTTTGAATTGATGAGCAACCAACTCAGCCCGGAGTTAATTCCACTCCCAAAGTGTAATTTTAACACTTTCTGATGTAATGGTTAAGTGTTTGGAGTTGTTTTAAATAGTTGATTAAAATCAGTGTTACCCAACTCCGCCTAGAGTTGATTTTCACTCCCAAAGTGTAATTTTAACACTTTCTGATTTAAATGGTGTTCACATCAGTGTTAACCCAACTCTGCAGAGATGTAATTAAGCTCCTCCCGCCCCCACCTGCAATTCATTTTGAATTGATGAGCACAACTGACGGTGGATGGTGGATGTTCTTCAATGTGTGTTCTTCTAACAACATCATTTCATGGTAAGCGCATACTTATTGAAATAATTGTAAATATGTGCTGCAAACTGCAGTATGTAGCTACAAATTAACATCCACGGAGATGTAGGCCTATTATGCTTTACAAAATGTTTGTCAAGACTAGTAATGGTGAACAGGTTACAACATAAACCATGCAGTCTGTGGTCTTGCATGGCCATTTGCACTGAAAATAGACTAAGCCAAATGCTCACAAGTTTATTCTGTAAAGGCTACAAACAGTGAACATTATTCTTATTCACCTCCATAGCATTCTAATTCATTGTGCTCTGTGTGTAGCCTACTTGCCATTAATTAATCAGCAACCACCACCTGTTGCAAAAGCTCTGATGGAGGCATGATTTAAAGAGGATGGCTGCATTACTTCTATGTGTAGAAGAATCACAGAACATTAAAATTAGATTATGACCGATCCTGTTAGTGTGGTGTCAATGAAGGTACAGCAGGATGTTGTTGCTACTTTAAGATAAGGGAGCTTGTCTAGCATTGTTTTCTAACAAAATAACCGCGGTAAAAAAAGTCTCCAACTTTATGACAATTTTGTAATTCCCAAGGATGAAAACAAAGCTTTGTTTTGTTTGTAGCCTACTATAACTACTGCATATAGTAACTAAGCTTCATTTGTAGTTATTTGTGTTAATTTATTTTTTATCTTTTTGCAGTTCTGAGTAAAAATGCTGGTCCAGGTGAAGTACAAACAACTGCAGAAGTATGTGAAGTTGGATGAAGTTGATGGACGGTTTGACTTTATGCAGTTCCATGAAAAAGGTAACATTAAAGGAGTAGTTCACCCAAAAAATTACTTATTTTCTATCAATTGCACACCCCATGAAGCCTTGAATCCATGGATTTATTTGTGTTTTTGTGGCATTCCTAAGCTAATAATTTGATTCCTGTCTCCTACCGGCCAATGTATCCGGTAGGAGACACTAAGTAGATTCTTTGTGTCTCCTACCGGAAATACACCCAGGCATCAAATGATTGGCTTAGGAATGCGACAAAAAACTAAATAAATCCATGTATTCAAGGCTTCATGGGGTGTGCAATTGATAGAAAATAAATCATTTTTTGGGTGAACTCCTCCTTTAAGCATATATCATGGCAAATTTGAACTCCTAGTGGGGATGGGTTTTGTAAGGGAACATGTTCTAGGTTTATTTAATTATTATACAGTGGTGGATGAATGCATTTAATGTGAAGTAATTTGCTGTGAGACAAACAGTGCTGCTAGTCAGGGGATATTAAAAAAATCTTGGAATAAATTCCTTACCAAAAAAATCTTCACCAATGTGTTTGTAAAGGTGTCTAGTAATACATCTCACAAAGACTGAAATGCAGTTTCCCTAGGAGAATTTTTGACAGCTCCTTAAAGTTGGGGTACCCACCATAACCTTGGGTTAAAAAAAAATCTAAATTTAATTCTGTTTTAAGTAGCATGTGAGGGGTCAAACTAGGGTGTTTTTATAATTCTAAATCCATTGCAAGCATTTGTTTTGCACCAAAACCACTCCTTGGGCTAAAAACGGCCCAATCTCAATGGGCTTTTTACACAAAAAGTATACCTGGAAAAGGATGGCTATGGCCGTTTTTAGCCCAAGGAGTGGTTTTGGTGCAAAACAAATGCTTGCAATGGATTCAGAATCATAAAAACACCCTAGTTTGACCCCTCACATGCTACTTAAAACAGAATTAAATTTGGATTTGTTTTGGGATTTTTTTTAACCAAGGTTATGGTGGGTACCCCAACTTTAAGGAGCTGTCAAAAATTCTCCTAGGGGGACTGCATTTCAGTCTTTGTGAAATGTGTTACTAGACACCTTTACAAACACATTGGCGAAGATTTTTTTTGGTAAGGAATTTATTCCAAGATTGGAAAATATTCTGCTAATATCCCCTGACTATGCGTTGAAAAGCACATTCAGTTTATTCTCACTGTACTATCTTTTCCAGTCATAGAGAGATTTTGCCTGCCACCTGATGCAGAAGTTGCATACAAGGATGCAACAGGGACAGATGTTGATGCTGAGATATTCAGTGACCTCGTTGGACAGGGCAATGTGGTGCTGACAGTTTTCTCAAATGATGGTGAGGTCTAAAGACAGGCATTTAAGCAAGCACTCTACACACCCTACAATTATTTAGCCTACTTTTTTTCTTTTCCTTTAGAATTCTGTGATTGCGCCACCTCCGCTTCTGAGTTGTCTGACTCAAGCTTCAGCTCAAATGCATCAACTATAATACTAGATGTGGTCCCTAGCAAGAGACCAAGAATTGAGGAAACAACTGGTGCAGTGTCTGCTAAACAGGTATCAGTTTTATTCTCATGTGTTGCTTCAAATGTTTTGACCCTCAGTCTCTGGAAAGGTGATTTATCACCATGTGTTGCTTTCTCATGTGTTTTCTTTTTATTAGTTGATTGAAGCTGTGTTGCGAGGCAAGTCTGGTGGTGAAGACGTACTACAGCAGTACCAAACAGCAGGAACCCTAACTGATGGCACAAGACGAGAAATGGTTAACATCCTGGTATCTCACATGGTGGATAATCATGGGTATGTGTTTCATGTTATTTTATTTGTGTCAAGTAACTGCATGTTCATTGCATACATTTAGATTAACTAATCTAATATATCCTCTCAGGTACCTCCCCACTAAAGCAACCAGAGAAGAGTATGCTCTTGGGATAGTGATGCTGTTCCCTTCCCTCAAGGATCCATATTCCAAGAAAGGCTATGTAATAGTCATTATTATTGTTTGCATGACACTATCATGTCCTTCTTGCATGATGTGACATAAAGCTGTGTGCATGACATTGACAGTTGAATTATGAGATTTCCTATGAGCTAAGTATGACAACATATGTATTTGTTTATTTTCAGGAACACTTCTATGATGCTCCCAGCAACACAGGATACATCGCTTGGCGTCTGAAAACAGTCAAAAGGAAGTCCAAACGAAGTCAAGGATCTGCACTGCCACCAAGCAGCTCTACTGGTCATTCTCCTGGAGGCCCAACTTCTCAGAGGGTTGTTATTAGGGAAGAGCAGCTTGACGGGGATGCTTGCAAAGAGGCCATGTCTTTGCTCAACCATACTACTGACAACTCCCAGATCTTCCAGAAGATGAGACAGACCTTTCAGCACCGACAGAAGCTTGTTAATGACCCCGGCAAAGGTGTTGATGTCCTTGCCGCCTTCCCGAGATTCATGGATACAAAAGGACTGGTAAGTTGGAATGAGATGTTTAGAATGGCTTGAAATTTGAAAATATTTCCTGTTGTAGTAATGTACAGTAATATTGTCTTCCTTTAAAGGTGGAGCAAGACTTCACTCTCCTATTTAATGATGACACCTCCTCCCAGCTGCTTCAGAAATGGGATGTGATCTTCAAGGCAAATATCATAAAAGAGGCCTCACAGCTCACTTCAACACCAGGGTTGCGTCGCTTGGTGCAGTCAGCAGAAAGTCTCCCAGGAAGTGATCCTGATGATGCAACAAGTGAGTTGTATTTGTTTTAACTTATTTACAATAATCGCAGGTACAGTTGCATCATTCATTTTCATCACTATATGATTAATTTGGCCATGCGTGGTGACCTGTCGGATCCGCTCCAAAATGTCATGGGCTCTTAAATGGCACATGCGATACCCATCATGAAAATAGGTTTGGTATGTTTCGTTTAATCTTGCTTGATGGGCAGGCGTGATGTGACGGATGAACGGACAGAAACCAAAAGCATTACCTCTCATCACTTTTTTTCTCTGTTGTTGTGACTGTCCTCAGCCTACGACCCAGAAATGGCCTCCCTGTTGTTGCTGTTACATCTCCTTCCACCACCACCTGGGGGACCGAAGTCTCCAAAAGTCAGTGCCTGTGATGCAGTGGAGAGACTTGTAGTCTTTCATAAGGTAATAATATTAAGGAGATACAAAAAATGTGTCTTCAGGGATGTGATTTTCCTTAATGTAACAGTAATTCCTGCTCGCTGTGTTTTATTCTTGTTTTATAACAGCCCTGTTATGCTTTATCATCAGTGAGGTATTGGGCTACTCAATTTTCACAAGAGCTTCAGTGTTCCTGTACAGTACTGGTAGATGTAGACCTGACCATCACTGTAGCACTCCATCCAGTCCAGAGCTGAAAATAAGTCTTGGTATCCCATCTTGCACTAGCCAGTGAGGCAATGTTTGAATGATCACTTATATTATGTAGTTTTCTCTGTGGATGTGTAACTGAATAGAACATGATCCTTGGGATGGGTTAAGCTCACTCCTCAGAAACCCATTACTATGCTCCACCAAGGGATCTAGCTCTCTTGGTATAGTTGGTAGCATGTCCATTTGCAGAGTGTGATGTACTGTAGAGAGCGTGGCAAGATCTTCACAGCTGCACATTATTCTTGTCTAATGTTCAGTTTCCTTATCTCAACCCTAGTCATGCTGCAGTTTGGAAGAGCATCTACGCAACCAGAAGAATCCGCAGCCGTACCTCCTTGCTGTTGGGCGTCAGAAGAGCAAGATCGACAGCTTCTACATCGTCATGGATCAGCATCTCATCCCATGCCAGGCAAACCGCTCGCTCGGGGCATTTGATGAACTTTTCAAAGCACATTTTGTGTTTAATGTGTCTTACGATGCTGCACTTGTGAGCTTCTACACATTCCTGCAGACGACAGTGTATAACATTGATGTGGGGAAAATGAAGGAGACACCCAGAGTTAGGGAACTGAGATCCAGGCTGCTGAACCAGATCATAACTGCAATCTTTGAGTAAAGCTATACTGAGCTGTTTCATGTGTAAGAAAGGCTATCCCAGCAGTCAACTGTTTATTTCACTCCACTACAATTATTTGAAAACTTTAGTTCCTAGTTAGATTTCGATTATTATTATATTATTACAAAATATACATTAACCACTTCACCCCATATACATTTTGGCCATTTTTGGTACTGTAAGTACATTTTGATTCCAATACTTTGTACTTTTACTAAAGTAAATTTTGAATTCCGAACTGTTACTTGGAGGAGAATGAAGTGGCTGTTTTGTTTAATGTAGGCTATTTGTTTAATACACTGAGATGGGGGTGTTTCTTTTTGAGAAGATGAAGAAACGCTATTATTTCCATGTCATTTGGAGACGAGGACAAATGCCAGAATGTTAAAATGCAGCAAAGAATTGTGGAATTAAAAAAAAAACTTGTTAGTCCAAGTTCAACTGGTTATTTATTTTTTTGGGGGGGAAACATACCTCAATTTTTGGACAAAATATTTTTCAGTAGCCTCTATTATTTATATTTTGTTGACATTTTGGAATTAAAATCTGAAAATAAATGTTTTATTTAAATAAGTGTTATCTGTGTGTTACTTTAACTCTGGCAAAGATTTCATTTAACTCAGAACACAGTGTTATTTATCTAACTCTCGTAAAGAGTAAAACATTTAACTCGGTGCAGAGTTATTTATCTAACTCTGGTAAAGAGTAAACATTTAACTCAGAGCAGTGTTATTTGTCTAATTACTTTAACTCTGGTAAAGAGTTAAAGGAGGAACTCCTGGCGTAGTGTTAAATGTTAACTATTTCCAAAGTGTTTATTTAACTCTAGAAAGTGTGGACCTATATAAACCCTGAAAAAGAGTTGAAATTGACTCTGTGAGAATCAATTCAACACCCCACTTTTTGCTGTGTACATCGGCTATTTTTGCTGCTCTTGCTGCTTTTCTTGTACGACAACGTAGGGCTTAAATTTAATTTAATTTGATTAATTAATTAAATACAAAAAGTTGAAATATGGGGATACAAGGTTTCTGCCCGACAGGGACGATATACAGACTGAAATGTTGTCATGGCAACCAGAGGATGTGCAGACGTGTGTTTGTGTGATTGGTGTGTGTTATTTCGGCAAAGTCAGTGATATGATGTAAAAGGCAATTCAATTTTTACTCACGCCCGCAGGGTGTGTGTGTGTGTGTGTGTGTGTGTGCGTGTGTGTGTGCGTTTGTGCGTGCGTGTTTTTTTTATGCAGTTTATGTCAGTGTCACACACATCACGTAACAGGTGGAGGTCAGACCATCAGGCGAGAGAGAGAGAGAGAGAGAGAGAGAGAGAGAGAGAGAGAGAGGATTATCAGCTTGCCTGGGGTTATTACACAGGTCAATCAGCGTGTTCAGGTTTCTGTACCCAGCGGTGAAATAGTCTCTCTCTCGCTACGGGCTGGCTATCAGGTCCATATTTGGTCATAATCTGGGCACACAGACAAACAAACCCCAAACAGGCAACTCCAACTATAGTTACTAACTATAGTATAGTGGACCGAACAATGGAAGTTGATAATGCGTGCCCCACCCGGGTATGTAATACCAGTTGTACCCGTTATCAGTGTAGTAGAGTAGGAAGGGTTTCTATGGTTCAATGCACTTCTACTGTGAATGTAAATGATACTTCAGAGGTGTCAAGATTTTCTACTGTGTTTTTTTGGGCGGTGAAACCGCCCCTATATGTGAGGTTTGGACATCGACATTTGCTGCACTGTGATTGGCCACCATTGTACCCCCCCACCCATTGTACCCCCCCAACCCTGCGCTGTGATTGGCCACCATTGTACCCCCCTAACCCTGCACCGTGATTGGCCACCGCTGACTCTATTCAGGACTGTGATTGGCTAGTGAAACACATGACATGATCTAAGTTAGGGGTGTACAATGGTTGGTCCACAATATTACTTTTCTTTAAGTGAACTTCCATCACTGTGATGACCACTGTGACCACACCGCCCACTTCACACTGGGTGTGATTTTTTATTATAAAAAGTGTCTGTCTGTCTGTCTGTCTGTCTGTCTGTGTCCCTTTTATGCCCATATTATGTAGATGGGCCGCTTCGCGGCCCTCACATCTAGGGCCGATCATATCACAGTCCATCACAGTCCATATTTGGCAGTGGTAGCTGCATTGGAAAGTCCTTATGGTTATGACTGATCATGGTAATCGACTAATCGAATAAAACAAGACCAGGAGACCTGGTTCTGCCAGACCCAGAATGATTAAGCTTTTAAGCTTTACTTAATTACATACTTGTGACATAATAATGATGTCATGACTTTTCTTTGGCTGGGGCCGGAGGACAAATGGACCATGCCCATGTATGGACGAAACAGGTACAAAGCCTCATGTAAGCCCGAACCCTTGGGTCTGGCAAAAAGGGCGACAGACTTTTTTGGCTGGGGCCGGAGGACAAATGGCCCATGCCCATGTATGGACGAGACAGGTACAAAGCCTCATGGTACAAAGCCTCCATACATGGAGGAAACAGGTACAAAACATGCACTACGTCACGGCTAAGCCGGACTTCACATGACGTGTCAGCCTGTGTATACCCATGTATGGACGAAAGGGGGACAGACTTTTTTGGCTGGGGCCGGAGGACAAATGGCCCCTGCCCATGTATGGACGAAACAGATACCCATGTATGGACGAAAGGGGGACAGACTTTTTTGGCTGGGGCCGGAGGACAAATGGCCCCTGCCCATGTATGGACGAAACAGATACAAAGCCTCATGTAAGCCCGACTCCTTGGTTCTGGCAAAGATACTGCGGCCAGAAAGAAGGAAAGCTGCTGTGGCTAAAAGGAAAGAAATGTAGTTTTATATTAACCGTACAATATGTAAGTAGGCCTACATTGAAGGCGGGGAAAGAAGCCTATATTATAGCCAGAGTTCTGATCAACAGTCTGGGGCAGGTTTCGAGGGAAATGGAGTGATCGTGTGTTGAGCATCCTCGGACATATTTTGGAGGTCATTTCAATTAAAGTAGTAGGATCTTTATCTGTCTGTCCTTGTCCCCTCTACGCCCACATATGGAGTTCTGTGATGTCATCAGTATTTTCCCATATGGGAATATCGGTCGGATCGGCGGTTCTGGACAACAACCTATCCGACGACTTGATGCTGGACACCACACCCCCTCGTGGACGTGCCAACTTTGAATTTGATTGGTCAGACAGACCGACCGACCGACCGACCGACCGACAGACAGATGAGCGATCCACAAATGAACAGCAAAAAATATTTTCTGTAAAGCATGTTTGTGTGTTCCTCAGGCCAGTTATGTAGTGATCTGGGTCTGTATCCCTATACTGACTCCCCCTCTCCCTGCTTTCATCAACCCACCCCTACAGGGACAACCAAATACTGATGTATTATACCTTTCTGCTGGCAGAAAAAAAACTCAGTGTTAACTCATTGACTGCCAGAGTTTAATACATAAATAAATCAGCCCTTGCCAGCGTTTTTACTAACCTTTCAAAAGCCACAGAATATTTCGCTCCAGGACGATTGACACACAGAGTGTCACAAACGAAGGAGGAGTGTCTTCCATCGGGGGGAAAAGCGCGCCATCGTTAGAAAAAGATTCGGGGAGTTAGGCTTGAAAATAGGAAAAGAATCAGGTTTGGGTCAGGGCTGGGATTATGTATTTAGAGGTTATGTTTATGTTAGGGTTGGAGTTATGCCTGATTTATACTTACAGTATAGCAGATCTACAACACGACACAGAGTGAACTATAGTATATCTGCTATTTTCGGCTTTAAGGACAGTCTTTGTCCTACTCCTCCCACCCAACACTCCCTGATGACATGTATCACCCTCCCCGCCCAGCTTCCCTCCCTGAACACGGGCCAATTGTGTTCGTAGCACCACGGTGGATTCGAACACATGTTTTTATTTAAAGGTGCTTTAACTAAAGTACAAAATTGACTGAGGAACTTTCACTTGTAGTTGAGTAATATATTTGACCAGGAGTATCTGTGCTTTCCTTGACTCAAGTACTTGGGTTGAGTACTTGGTCCGGCACTGTTTTTTTTAATTTATTTTTTTAAGATGAATCTTTTGGCTTTTATGCCTTTATTGATAGGATAGTAGTCTGACAGGAAATGGGGAGAGAGAATGGGGAGTGACATGCAGAAAAGACCGTCGGGATCGGGACTCAAACCCGCGACGTGCTGTCAGGATACTTTGGAGCTTGGGTGCCTGGACCGCTACGCCAGCGGTCCAGGCCGGTCCACTACTGTTTATGGCTGAGTAGGAGGCAGCATTGTGTGGCTGAAGGGTGATTTATACTGTGTGCCTGTCTCATGCACCGAAAATAGCCGATCTACAAGTTCACACTGTAGATTGTAGCGCTGCAAGGAGATGTGTTTGTAACTTTTCAAGCATGACAAACTGCATCTACTGTCAGACTCACTGAGTCAAAAATACCTAAACACAATTGGCCTTAACTGTGAATCGTCGTGTACAGCCACAAACCTATTTGCTCCAAGTAATGTTTTATTCAGAAGAGAAATAGAATTGTCCAGTTCTTGCTAACACTCCGACAGCAGAGAGAGAGAGAGAGAGAGAGAGAGAGAGAGATGATCAGTGCCTGCAATGATTTTTTATTAAAAGCGGAGTTAAAAGTGCAATATTTGCCTCTAAGATGTGGTGGAGTGAAAGTATCCAAACATACAAATACTCAAGTAAAGTACAGAGATTGTCTGTACAATCAAACAATTTACTTCTAAAGTAAATGTACTATCCACCACTGTTCATGAGCAACATGAAATGGTGATTGACAAAATGTGTAATCTATGAACAATAGTGTCTAAAAAAGATGTTGTGATTATTACATATCACAGCGAGAGAACAGTCTCCATTACAGCATGGCTCTGAACTTCAAGGCCACATTAAGAATACCTATAATCTACGACATGCAATCACATTTTTATGCTGTCTTCTCTGATATGTTGCATGTTGTGCGTGTTTAGCCAGTGTTTTGTATTAATAATTGTTCAAAAAATTGCAGGCCTTGATTTGCAAAGGTTTAGTCAAACAGTAATAATTTGTACTGTAAGTTTGAATTGTTTTGTAAGTTAAGTTGGAGTATTCTTCAACTCTTTCACTGGCTGGAATTAATTAATTAATTCATTCATCCGTCTCTGCCAGCGAAAACAGCGATTTTACTGTACCTTTGAAAAATCATGGAATATTCTCTGTGACCGCCGTCCTCGCGGAGATTGGCTCATTACACGCATGGGGGTGTCGTAGTATAGGGAAAAAACGTGTCCGGCCGCGATCCTCCACACCAGAGCTATGGCTGTTTAAAACAAGCAGAAAGCTACAGAAATCCGAGAAAAATGTACTTTTGTGAATCCTTTAACTAATCCTTTAACTAATCCTTTATGAGAGGTGCCTATTTTTTATTTTTTTTGTGATCACGTGATTTCTGGTGGTGCTTGGATCATTCACAGGCTGCGGAGCAACCTGAATACCCAGCTACTGTGCGTACTTTTTCAGGAAAACAGGAAAGTCATCCGGTATAGAATGTGTGCCAAATCAAACGTACATGCTGTTCGCCCTGAGAGTGCTGGTGGAGAAGTATTGCGAAGGTCAGACGGAGTTTGTGGAGTTTGTGGAGGAAAGCGTATGATAGGGTGCTGACAGAGGAAGTGTGGTGTTGCATGTGGAAGTCAGGATTGGCAGAGAAGTATGTCAGAATGGTGCAGCATACTGCATGTATGAGGACCGTGCGGAAGGAGTGGCAGACAGGTTCAAGGTGTGCGTGCGTGCCTGTGTTGGTGTATAACATTGCCACATTCAAGCTACTGTATGGGGTTTTGTAGTCTGAATCCAAGGCATGAACTGTTTAATATTGCCCATTGATGGACTTCTCAGCAATTTTCAGCACTGCTTATTTGTTTTCTGTTAAATAATCTTAAATATTGCACTTAAAATTAAATTGTCCATTACGTGGCCTTGCTTAACTCTATATTAAATGTCTGTTTTGGCAGTTTTTTGTTTGGGCGGGGCAACACAAAGCAACAAAGCAATGAAGTCACTTGAATGGCCAGCAGCGCCCTGAGGTGTAGGTTATGGCTCATGCACACTGGACTACTTTCAAAGTGGTCATGTAGGATCCCTATTGCAGTTCATACTACACCCCAAGTTAACGTGGGGTCCGGGGACCATCAGCGGTCCAAATGGATGGACCCGTAACGGTGCGAGAGTGAACAATGGCTTATCTCTGGGACCCCAAACTACGCTGGAAAGTCCACCGTGTTGTTTTAACTCTGAGAGGGTACAAATGGAACAAGTGGGAGCAGAACCTGAGAGGAACGAAACCTCTCAGGTTGCATTTGTACACTCTCAGAGTTACAGACCTCGTAAGGGTCCATTTTGGACCCCCTGGTGGTCCCCGACCCGATGTTGAGAACCACACAACTCTGTCTCGAAATCGGCTGTCTTACGATGTTGCGGTTTCCAGACTGCGTGACTGATCGGCCACAGGGGGATCACACACTGCAAGATTTCACCAGGACGGGATATACTGCAATACAGGCTACAGATAGTGTTTTTATTCCAATTCATTTTAATGTTCTTGTTTTATATGAAAGTTTAATTATTTGATATTAACTGTGTAAAACTACATCCTGCACATTACTGTAGGCACAGCAGGTATTTTCAGTTCCTTTGCATTATTCTTATGCAGATCTACTGTATAATTACAGCTCTATTAGTTAATTAATTTGTCCCTCTTCATTTGCCTTTGTAAGACCATGTGGGTCGAGGATAAGGATTTCTGTAACTTTTAACCAAGTCAACCAACTTTACGTCCAGTGTGCAATGCAGGTAAGAGAGAAGGCGTCATTTCCTCGTGGGTCAACGGTGATCAGTTAAATTATGATTCAAAAAGTATTCCAATCATGACGAACACAGGCTACTAGCGTAGGTAACACTTTAAGGAATGATCCCCAAACAGAACCTGCAAACCATACCGGCCAACAATGTAGCACGAGCGCAGGACAGATGTTTCCAGATGCGGTGTGCCATGGCAGTGTCGATTCTGTGGTCCATGCGTGCTGATTCCAACCTTTCATCACATTTTCTCCCCAATTTAGTTGTTATGCAAATGATTTCCTCTCCACCCATATTTCTCTATGTTGTCACTGCTGTTGTATCCTAGGGATTCACCTGCCAGGGAGGAGCCCCCACCGGGAGCACACAGTACCTTCGTCCCACTCCTCCCGCTCAACACTCCCACTGACAGGCACCGCCCCAGCCCGTAGGACTATGTGCAGTGACAAATATTACCCACCCCATATTATCCACTTGTGCTGCATGTTGGTCGCAACCCAATTCACACGGCATGATTTCCAGTTGCAGACGGCTAAAAAATACAACAGATATCTGGAGCTGCTCTGGGAGGCATCTCCGAGCGCTAGAATCACGCTCGGTTTGCGTCTTTGAACCGTTAACACACACCGAGCAAAACCTTGGTGAGCAAAGTCGGATTTCAAGTCAGATCGGGGAGTGACAGAACAGGTCGGTGACAGAGTAATCAAGGCTAAACTCTTTCAGCGTGAACCCGGCATCATATTGAAATAGTGATTGTTCATTGAACCAACAGACCACTTCACTAATTAGGTTGCTTCTGAAGATCTGCCATTAACCAATTTGGTTAATGGTTTTCAGAGTTTACTCAGTCAATCAGTCAGTCAATCAGTCAGTCAGTCAGTCGGTCAGTCGGTCAGTCAGTCGGTCAGTCGGTCAATCAATCAGTCAAATCAAACTTTATTGTCACATATTAGTTACAAGGGAAAAGCGGGTGAAATTATTGTTTGTGCAGGCTCTGAACATGGCAGTCAAAGGAAGAGTAAATATAGGCAACAGAAAGTGAAATATAGAGGAAGAAAATATAGAGAAAGATAGTTCTGCAGTTGCACATTCCTCTTAGCCAAAGCCTCTTTTTGTCCTGCCAGTCCCTGTATCTCCTTCTTCCATTTCTCCTCCTCCATTAAACAATGAGTCTCTTTGGTTCTCAGTGCTGACATGGTTTGGTCCAGTTTGTTCTGGAGTTGCACATTTTTAGCCAAAGCCTCCATTTCTCCAGCTTGTCCCTGTATCTCCTTCCCCCATTCGTCCGGCATGTTTCTCAGTTCGTCCTGCAGGTCCAGTTGGTTCTGGAGTTGCCCAATCTTCGTGACCAAAGCCTCCATTTCTCCAGCGAATCCCTCTCTCTCTTTACCCCATTTCTCCTCCTCCATTAACACATGAGCATCTTTAATTCTCAGTTCTTCCAGGGTGAGGTCCAGTTTGCTCTGGAGTTGCAAATGTTTTGCCAAAGCCTCCATTTCTCCAAGATGTGCCTGTATGTATTCGTCCTGGGTGAGGTCTAGTTGGTTCTGGAGTTGTCCAATCTTCAAAGCCTCCATTTCTCCAGTGAATCCCTTTCTCTCTTTACCCCATTTCTCCTCCTCCATTAACACATGAGCAGCTTTGGTTTGCATTTCTTCCTGGGCGATGTCCAGTTCCAGGTTCCACAGTTGCACATTCTTAGCCAAAGCCTCCTTTTCTCCAGCTTGTCCCTGACTCTCCTTCTCCCA
The DNA here is from genome assembly GCF_963280865.1 of Gymnoscopelus braueri. Classification (NCBI taxonomy): domain Eukaryota; kingdom Metazoa; phylum Chordata; class Actinopteri; order Myctophiformes; family Myctophidae; genus Gymnoscopelus; species Gymnoscopelus braueri. The sequence continues at coordinate 218,209 of NW_027660596.1, read as the reverse complement.
TTCGTCCTGCTTGTTTCTCAGTTCTTCCTGGACGAGGTACAGTTGGTTCAGGAGTTGCCTTCTCTCCGCGGCCAAAGCCTCCTTTTCTCCAGCTTGTCCCTGACTCTCCTTCTCCCATTCGTCCTGCTTGTTTCTCAGTTCTTCCTGGGTGAGGTCCAGTTGTTTCAGGAGTTGCCTGCTCTTCGCGGCCAAAGCCTCCTTTTCTCCAGCGTGTCCCTGGCTCTCCTTTTCCCATTCGTCCTGCTTGTTTCTCAGTTCTTCCTGGGCGAGGTCCAGTTGTTTCAGGAGTTTCCTTCTCTCCGCGGCCAAAGCCTCCTTTTCTCCAGCTTGTCCCCGACTCTCCTTCTCCCATTCGTCCTGCTTGTTTCTCAGTTCATCCTGGGCGAGGTCCAGTTGCTTCAAGAGTTGCCTACTCGTGGCCAAAGCCTCTCTCTCCTTTCCCCTTTCCTCCTCCTCCATTAACCAATGAGTCTCTTTGGTTTTCGGTTCTTCCTGGGTGAGGGGGAGTTGGTTCTGCAGTTTCCCATTCTTCTCAACCAAAGCATTGTGTTCTTGTCTCTCCTTCCTATACTTAACAATCTTCTTCTTAAACACCCTTTCTCTCTCTTTCAACCATTGCTGCATCTTTATTAACCTAAGAGAATCTTTGGTTCTCAGTTCTTCCGGGGGGAGCTGTGGATGGTTCTGCAGTCGGACATTCTTCGTAACCAAAGCTTCCATTTCTCCAGCTAGTCAGTCACTGTCTCTCCAAAACTCTTCAACTGAAGTAATGTCAGTTATTTTAAAATATTGAAATACCGAACATTCTACACTAATATACAAATTACACTCAAATTACACTGTATCTCAAATATGTTTAGGTGTTTTAGAATTAACTATTGCTATTAGTTTCAATTATTCACATTCACATGCCCTAAACTCCAGAAATGTGGTATTAACAGTTTTTAAATGCTAATATTATGTGGGGTGTGACAACACAGCTGTTGCACAAACCAATGTCCAAATATGGACATCTGGGCAGCCTATGGTGGTGGAATAAAGTCTTCCTGCTTTGCTGTTGCTGCTTTGAAGTCGAGCAAACGTCCACCTGAGATCTACAGTAAAGAGTTCAATGTCATACATGGTATGAACAGACGTCTTTGTAACTGAATACGTCTCAACAAAGTATAGAAGCAACATTTCAGAAGCTGTCTTTCCATTGAGGAAACAAGACAGGGTCTAATAATGGCATTGCTCTCAAGTGGATCTCATACTTTATGTGGCCAGTCTATGGCATGATTCTCTAACCTTTTGATTTGAAGGACCCCCAGGTTGATATGCATTAGACCCCCATTTCTTTTAATCTCTGGGACCCCAATCTACACTGTATTAATCTTCAGTGTGTATTAAACTTTCAGTGTGTACATACATGGAACGAAATGGACCTGTGAGGTTCCATTTGGTTCCATTTGTACACTCTCAGAGTTACAGATCCTTAAGGTTCCTTTCCATTCCGACATTGAGGAACGGGGATCTAGAATGTATCTATCCACACTCACACACACAATGTCATTCAGCAGTGGGTTCTAAATGCCCACAGTACATTATGAATTGTGACTATGTCCTGTGATTGTTTTTCTTTTCATCTTTTTGTTTTTGGTTCTTAGATGATGTATGCATTTTGTGCATTTTGAATTCCAGCCGGGACCAGCATTGGGCATAGCGACAATGTGGACTCAATTGTGGGCACATAAAGCCAATTGCAAATATTTCTAGTTATACACATGCATTGATAAATATAACATATCGTGGTTAGTTTTTACCTCATTTCTGTACCTGTTTGCATCTCTTTCAGTAAATACAAATCACACCCAGTGTGAAGTGGGCGGTGTGGTCATCACAGTGGTCATCATAGTGATGGAAGCTCACTTCCATAAAAAAATGATTTTTGGAAGTGCATAATCCTATTTATAATCCGGCTTTAGGGGCACAGCTATGAAGTAAAGACCTGAGAAGAGAACAAAGTTACACAAATCAAGAGGTTAAACCACTGTCACATTCAAGCTAAGGGGTTCTGTATTGTGAGTCAACGGCATGAACTTGAAAAATCTATCTCTGAGCAATAAATGTACTATTGCCAAGTATATCCACCGCCCCAAAAGGTTTCCCTTAAGCACCCTGAGTACCCTCATTTAGTATTCCATATCCTATTAATTATTTATATGTTTGATCCGCCCAGAACAGCATTTAAAGATCTGATTGGCGGGTGCATTTGTGACGTAAGCTGGTACTGCATCAGACCAGTTTACAGGAAGTGGAAATCTGGGGGGTTGCTATTATGCTTAGGGAAACCAAATGGGCAGCAGCACGCCTGGCTGTATTATTATATTGAAATGTGTCATTATTCATTCTGATCCATTATTGTACACTACAATGTGTACCTAATTGAACTGAATTGAAGTGAGGTTTGCCATTAACCAATGCATCTCTTTGGTTCTCAGTTCTTCCAGGGTGAGTTGGAGTTTATTCATTTGTTTGTTTGTTTAATAAATCAATCAATCAATCAAATCAATCAAATGAAATCAATTCGATATTATTGTCAAATCACATTTACAAGGTAAAAGTGGGTGTAATTTTTGTTTTGCAGGCTCTCAATATTGCAGTCAATGGAAGAGTAAACATAAGCAGGAGAATAAAATCTAGAGGAAGGAAATCTAGAGGAAGATGGTACTGTAGTTGAACATTCGTCTTAACCAAAGCCTTCTTTTCTCCAGTCCCTGTATCTCTTTCCACAATTGCTTCTCCTCCATTTAAGGGCAAGACCACTTTGGTAGAGGTTTGGGTAGTGTAGTTACCTTGCCATGATGCAACTCCAAAGGTGGACAAGAAATTAAAAAAAATTGCTTAATTGATTAGAAATTGATCATTCAAAATATGCACCTCATTAACTTACATTGTAGCCTACGGTAAAACAGCTCTCAAAGTCACTCTTTTAGCACATAAACGAACACAAACAATGCTGATTCAGACAGTATAGATAGAACATCACCAAGCCCAATACTGTTTATTTTTTGAGTGGTGCCAACCGCTCCTACACTTGACCGTGTGTGTGTCTGTCTGTCCGTATGTTTGAGCACGGCCTCAACAGCTGCAGCTGATTGGAACACAAAGATGCAACCAGTAACACTAATTAAACACAAACAGGAGTGCAACTCATGCGCCACTTAAAGACATGCACACACACACACACACACACACACACACACACACACTCACACTCACACTTAAAGTACTCAAAAGTGTGCCCGCACACTTTGGGGTAAATACATTGGGTAAAAATACTTTATATCACTATAAATACTTTAAAGTACCTAAAATGAGTAAAAATACTTAAAATTAGTGAAAATACTTAAAATATGTTACAATGAGTAAAAATACTTAAAAGTCACCAAAGTCTGTAAAAAGTAACTTCTATAAGTAAAACCACTTGAAAGTTACTAAATTGAGTAAAAATACTTGCACACACACACACACACACACACACACACACGCACACACACACACACACACACACACACACACAGTTTAACTATTTATTTATGTCCACACACAGGGAAAGCATACAGGAACACAAATATTTTAGGCGCAGTAAAGGTTACATTCACAAACTCATGGATATGTCCTCATGATACAAAACACATGTCACTCAGCACTCCAAGTAGCGGCGGCTCCACCATATATGGCAGCAGAGACAGCACAATACAGCCTTTCTGCCTTGTCTTTGGGCATCCCGAGTTGTTGAAACACACACACACACACACACACACACACACACACACACACGAAATTCTTTCTGCCATCATAAAGTTCTTTTACTACTTCCGGTTGAGCATGTGAGGGGGAGGAGACGTGCGTCGGTGGCTCGCTCAGAACTCTACTAAGTTTCTTCAATTTCTTGCTCATTGCGCTCAGTTTATGCTCACTTTCCTATCGGTACCAAATGCAAACTGATCTTTCCATGCCCAGCCCGGCCAGGCCGGCAACAACCAGGTCGGTCAAAAAAGACATAACGCCTAAAAACAATCCTCGGACTGAGCGTGCCACGCCGACGCCAGACTCCGCAATGGCCGCCGCACCGCACCAAACAAAGCAAACGCCTGCTGAAGCAGCTTCAGGCACGCTACCTAAAGATCTAGAAAACCTTCGAGTGGCGATTCAAAATGATTTGTCCACAACTATTACAACCCTATTGGACACGGCATTAACTACTGCCCTTGCCCCGATGAACGTTACTCTGGAATCCATCCAGTCAACTATTTGCGCACAGAACACGCGCATTTCTGAGATGGAGGTGGCTCTCTCAGACCATAGCGACAGGGTTGTTAGTTTGGAAACGAGTTACAGTTTGCTACAATCGCAACATGAAACACTCCTGAATAAAGTGGATATATTGGAAAATCAGTCGCGACGCTCAAATATGAAAGTAATAGGTATTCCTGAGAAGATGGAAGGATTAGACCCGGTGAAATTCATGACTGCTTTGTACAATGAACTCTTTGGGGCAGCCTTCTTCTCACCACCATTATCTTTGGACCGAGCACATCGACTTGGAAGACTGAACGAGGACGAGGGGACAAACGGAAGACCCCGCGCGTTCATCGTTCGATTCCACTACTTCCAGCAGAAGGAGCTCGTAATGACCAAAAAAAACCAGGACCTGACCTTCCGCGGCAAGAAGCTTCGAATCTTCGACGACTTCAGCGCCAGCCTTTCCAGAAGACGCTCAGCCTTCTCCGCCGTCATGGCCAACCTCTACAAAAAGAATGCTGCATTCAGGCTACTCCACCCTTGTCGATTAAGGATAAAGAAAGATGATCAGGTTTATTTCTTCAACACGGCTGACGAGGCACAAACATTTTACAACCTACACTGGGGTGAGTGACTTACAAACACACAGAGGACAGCAGGCGATATGACAAACTATTTGTGATTATGCACGGCATACATATTATATGACTGAGACACTTGTTATGGAGATAATCTATCTAAGTTTATTAGCCATTCTTTCTTTTATTTATTTTTTATTTTTTTCTACTAACATAATTCACCACAGAGACTACAATCACATTCACTGTCTGCGTCCTGTGTTGCGCATGCATGCACGCGCTGCGTACACACGCACGCGCTGCGCTCACACGCAACGTGCACACGCATACACCGAACGTTCAATGGAACGAAGATCACACAGGGAGAAAAAAAAAAAAAGTCACAGCGCAACTACACGATCAATAGACTGCCTGCTACCTTCTCAATGAAGCTGCCTGTTCATTTGCCCTATTTATTTGACGCGCTAAGATATACGGACAATATACGGACAGTGTATGACAAACGAAGAAGACATCAGACTCCGTGACACTGTCCGCAACATTAGCACAGAGCCTCGCACCGAGCGAGAGAGGCACACAAACACCCCCCCCCACACACACACACACACACACACGCGCACACACACACACACACACACACTCTCATGGGCGTGCACATTGTTCATTGAGGTGATGCACACATGAAAGGAATAAGACTGAAACTTTGTGTATATATATTATTGTCTGTTATCTCCCAATGAGGATGCTGTAGCCTACTTACATGGTGTAAATGAATATGCAACTGTATGATTGCAAAACTGAAGAGATCAGCCATAGAGTGATAGTGTATCCATGCATAGAAGACTGCCTTAATTGTTCAGATACCATACGCCTGTACAGAGCTGCCAGCTTGCGCCTGTGCGCATGCGCGCGCACACACACACACACACACACACACACACACACACACACACACACACACACACACACACACACACACCCCCACACACACACACACACACACACTCTCTCTCCCTTGCATTGGTCTCCCTTGGTGGTCAAATTAGTAATTTTCTTTTGTCCTCTTTTCCTTCTTCTCTTTTGCATTATCTTTTCTTTTCTTTTATTTGACATTAAAGAAAACAAATGTTAAACCTAAGTTGTATTATGGTCGAAATGTTGACTGAGACATTATCTATATTATTTCAGGAGTTCTGAAACTCCTTTGCCAAACCCATAGATTCCGATGCAATATGTATTATAATTTAGGAGTTTGGATAAGAGTGCACAGGGCACCTGCCTATTAGATAGGTAATATAGCAAATTATAGATCTTTTTTTTTTTACTTTATTTGTAATTATTTCATTACACTGCGAAATGAAAGCAAATAGGCACACAGACAGTAGTTTGGTATTATAAGGTAAACTTTACCCATCCATGTGATATAATTTTTTTTTAAATTATTTTCATTACATGGGTTAAAGTTAAGCAATGTAAATTTGACCTTGATTCTCTGTGGGCTCTTGCTCAGTTTACTTTTAAATACTTTACTTCTCAATTATTGTTTTCACTGCCCCCCCCCCCCCCTATTTGCCTGTGCCACAGTGTGCCCACAAATATTTGCATTTATTTTCATTACATGGGTTAAAGTTAAGCAATGTAAATTTGACCTTGATTTTCTGTGGGCTTTTGCTCAGTTTACTCTTAAATACTTTGCTTCTCATTTATTGTTTTCATTCCCCCCCCCCCCCCCTATTTGCCTGTGCCTCAGTGTGCCCACAAATATTTGCATTTATTTTCATTACATGGGTTAAAGTTAAGCAATGTATACTTGACCTAGAATCTCTGTGGGCTTCTGCTCAGCTTACTCTTAAATACTTTACTTCTCATGTATTGGTTTCACTCTCCCCCCCCCCCCCCCCCCCCTATTTGCCTGTGCCTCAATGTGACCACAAATATTTGCATTTATTATTATTCGCTCTTACTTGAACTGAGTGTATCCGAGCTTGAAACAGTAATTATAACTCATCTAATGAGAGATCCACCGTCCTAGTCAGAGATAGGATAATGCACCGGTGGTATAACAATTGTAAGCTGCAGTTCCCTATTTTTGTTTTTCAAGGGAACTTAGGATTTCAGTTTTTTTTGGTCTTTTTTGTTGTTAGGGGGTTTTGTTTTGTTTCTTTGTGCGTAGGTCACATCATGGGTCCAGTCTCTTCAATAACCAAGTCCATAGAACCTTATACAGTGTCAGGTACAGTGTCATGGCTACTCAATTTTTTGGTCTTATATCCTTTTTTCAACATATTCTATGGCTCAAAAGAAAAACAACCAGATGAACAGTCCTGATTGTTCTGCGAGGCTGCTAAGCTGGAATGTAAGGGGCTTGAACAGTCCAGTAAAACGATGTAGAGTGTTTAATCATATCAGAACCCTTAAAGCAGATATTATATTCCTACAAGAAACCCATTTAAAAAATGAAGATAAAAAACGAGTTAAAAACAAATGGAGTAACCAAATCTTCCATTCAAAATTCGACTCAAGAGCCAGAGGAGTGGCGATTTTAATAAATAATCAAATCCAATTCACAGTCTCAGAAATAAAAGCAGATGTAAATGGAAGGTATATAATTGTATCAGGAATACGTTTTCCAAACTCCAGTCTTATTAGTTAATGTCTATGCCCCTAACTGGGATGACTTAGACTTTATGAACAGACTTTTATCTAGCCTTCCAGATTTAAACACTCATAAACTCATCTTTGGAGGAGATCTGAACCTAACTATTAACCCTTTGCTGGACCGTTCAAACCCTAAAAGCCTCTCTGTTTTAAAAATGTCTAAATCCTTATCAACATTTATGGAAGACAGTGGGTGTGTTGACCCTTGGAGGTCACTAAACCCTCAGACTAAAAGCTTCTCATTCTTTTCAAATGTTCATCAAGCCTTCTCTCGTATTGACTACTTTTTTATAGACAAGTATTTTCTGAATTATGTGGTATCAGTAGAAAATATTTCGGACCCCCAAAAAATTAATGATGTGTTCAAGTCCTACTACTCGACCTTATATACAGCACAAGTAGTTAATGAAACAAATATGAAGTCCTTCTTAGACCATCTCAATTTTCCAACTATTAATGTGGAGGGGAAAAACAATTTGGAGAAACCAATAGAACTTCAAGAGATTGTTACAGCAATTAAATCATTGTCTAGTGGCAAGGCTCCAGGCCCAGACGGCTTTACAACTGACTTTTACAAAAAATGTATTGACAAATTGGCCCCCATTCTGCTAAACGTTTTTAATGAATCACTCGAAAACAAGTCTTTACCGTTAACACTCACACAAGCTACTATAACTCTTCTGCCAAAGAAAGACAAAGAACCCACTGAATGCGGCTCATATCGCCCTATCTCACTTTTAAATCAGGAACAAAAAATCCTGGCGAAGGTTTTAGCCCAACGCTTAGAATCTGTTATCGCCCAGATAGTCACATCAGACCAAACAGGCTTTATTAAAGGCCGCCACCTGTTCTTTAACATTAGGAAGCTGCTGAACATCATCTACACATCGAACGCGCTTCTCCCTCCAGAGGTCGTTATATCTCTGGACGCGGAGAAAGCGTTCGATCGTGTAGAATGGCCATACCTTTTCTCTGTTTTACGTAGATTTGGCTTTGGTGAAACATTTGTGTCATGGATCCAGCTGTTATACTCAAATCCACTCGCAAGTGTAAACACAAACGCATCGCACTCCTCCTTCTTCCGCTTAGCTAGGCACACGCCAAGGTTGCCCGCTATCAGGGTTACTCTTCGCTGTTGCAATCCAACCACTAGCCATTGCCCTAAAAGAATCTCAAATGATCCAAGGTATTACTCGATATGGGAAAGAATATAAGACGTCCTTGTGCGCAGATGATCTTTTACTTTACATTAAAAACCCAATACAATCAATCCCGGCTGCTGAAGCCATACTAAAAGAATTTGGCTCGTTCTCCGGCTACAAATTAAATCTGAAGAAGAGTATATGCTTCCCTATTAACACCTCGGATCAACAAATTCAACAAAAAGATATTACCTTCCAACTATCACACGCGGGTTTCAATTACCTAGGAATTAATATCACACCAAAATTATCACTTCTTCATGAAGCCAATTTCGTACCATTGATAACAAATATAAAATCTGACTTTCAGCGTTGGAACAACCTGCCTCTATCATTGGCGGGAAGAGTGCAATGTGTAAAGATGACTACCTTTCCTAAGTTTCTGTACCTAGTCCAGTGTCTTCCAATCTTTCTGCCTAAATCCTTCTTTAAAACTATAGACCAACTTATAACTAGCTTTATCTGGAATAATAAAACTCCTAGAATTAGTAAAAAAAATCTTACAAAGAAGGAAGATCAATGGAGGTTTAGCCCTTCCTATTTTTTTTAAATTATTACTGGGGAGCTAATACTCAGAAAATAAATTACTGGCTACATGCACCTGACATAGACTGGTGTTCCCTGGAACTTCAGTCCTGTCAGGTAGCCTCACTACCAGCCCTAGTGTACTCATCTCTTCCTCTATCGCCCTCCCGTTACTCACTCAACCCTATAGTTCTGTCAACCTTAAAAATGTGGATCCAATTTCGACGTCACTTTAAATATACCTTACCATCGATACATGCTCCCATTAAAACGAACCACTTATTTACTCACTCTACTATAGACGCGTCATTTAATAGGTGGCATGATGTTGGACAATATATTTCATAGCTTTGCGTCTCTATGTTCTGAATTCAATCTTTCCCGCGATAACTTCTTTAGATTTTTGCAGATCCGGCAGTTTGTGAAGGATACATTTGGCTCATTTCCACACCTTCCCAATAATCAGAAGTGGGAAAAACTGCTCCTGATTTCACCAACGGAGAGTGGATTTATCTCAAGAGAGCTACACATTTATTTCATCGTTAACTGAAGCTAATACACAACGATTAAAAAACAAATGGGAGAGAGAATTGAGGATGGAGTTAACAAATAAGTGGTGGGCAGATGCTTTATATAGAGTGAACTCAACTACTTCGTGCGCACGGCTTAGCCTTATCCAACTGAAAGTAGTACACAGATCTCATCTTAGTAAAGCCAGGGTGGCTGAAATGTACCCTGATGCTGACTCAAAGTGTGACCGCTGTGCTCAGACACAAGCTCACCTTACACATATGTATTGGTCCTGCCCACACTTACAACGGTTCTGGTCACTTGTGTTTGACACCCTCTCGGATGTCTTAGAAATTGCACTGCAACCCTGTCCACTGCTAGCTATATTTGGCACACCATCAAATTCTTTACAATTCTCGAATCAAAAGTTAGATATTATTGCTTTTGCAACTCTCTTGGCAAGAAGAAGAATATTACTAGCTTGGAAATCCCCAAAACCACCCTCTCACTCAATTTGGCTAAACGATGTGATGTACTTTTTAAGCCTAGAAAAAAAAGAAAATTCTCTTAGAGGAACCACTGAAGGCTTCCATGAATCATGGAGACCTTTCATTGAATACTTTAATAAACAGACCGCTCCAGACTAGAACGCTCTGGGGCCAGCGAGTGTAGCGGACAGTGGATTTCAGTGTCTCTCCCTTGGATGTACACGACACAATGACAATGGCTGTGACCCATGATGTGACCCATGACCCTGCTTGTACCCTTTTTTTTAATTTATTTTTTTACTTAATCTCAGTTACGTTGTTGTTTTGTCTTTTCTGTTTATTTGTTGTTTTTTGTTTGGGGGGGATTGCATGTCGTGTTTTTGTTTGTCTTGTGATGTGTAGAAAAAAAGAAAAAAATGGGGGTGACGTTATATGCAATGACTGTCTATGCATTGACTTTTGACATACTACTGAATTATCCCCAATAAAAAAGTATTTGAAAAAAAAAATCATAAAGTTCTTTTAAAGCAGTTCTAGGCTAATAATAGCTTAATGAAATGAACTCATCGAAGGCACCACTCACTTCACACTGGTTTTATAAAAAAATCCTGTTGATTTTACTATTCGAAGATCCGGATCCACGGATCCAGTCCGGGTTTTCTTCCTAATAAAAATGGCAAAATCAGCAGGAAGTTAACATTTTTATTTAAAAAAAAGAACAGTACTGGGTTTGGTGATGTTCTACACTGTCATTTTCTGGTTTAGGCATAGTTTTACTGAGGTTAGGGTTAGGGTTAGGTTTAGGCATAGGAAACTGCCACTCCGCCGCTGCTGCTGCCGCCCCGCCTCCCGGCACCTGCCGCTCCTCCGCTGGCAGTCCGCCGCCCGGAGGAGCGGCGGGGGAAAACCCCTGTTTTCGTTCCGGTGGATAGATGAGTTTGTTTGTTTACATCCGTGTGCACATCGTGGCTTCCGTGGCTCTCCGTGGATCGTCAATATAAGGTAGAAAACAATGTCAATTTTGGATGAATTCATTAATTAATACCAGGCATTGAATGTGTTAATTGCCTTAATTTATCTCTTTTGTGTAAACTTATTCAAAATACAAACCAATTACCATAAAGTTTCTGTATTTCCCTTTTTATCTTTCAAGTTTTTACTGGTTAAGTACATATTTTTATACCTTGGATTATTAATACAATAAAACAGAGGGTAACATTTACACTCAACTGAACTGAGATCTGCCATTTACCAATGAGTCTCTTTGGTTCTCACAGTTTAATCAATCAATCAATCAATCAATCAATCAATCAATCAATCAATCAATCAATCAATCAATCAATCAATCAAATCAAATCAAACTGTATTGTCACATGATAGCTACAAGGGAAAAGTGGGGGAAATTTGTGCAGGCTCTGAACATGGCAGTCAAAGGAAGAATAAATATAGGCAAGAGACAATGAAATATAGAGGAAGGAAGTATAGAGAAAGATAGTTCTGTAGCTGCACATTCCTCTTAGCCAAAGCCTCTTTTTTGCCAGCCAGTCCCTGTATCTCCTTCTTCCATTTCTCCGCCTCCATTAAACAATAATGAGTCTCTTTGGTTCTCAGCTCTTCCAGGCTGAGGTCCAGTTGGTTCTGGAGCTGCACATTTTTAGTCAAAGCCTCCATTTCTCCTGCGAATCCCTCTCTCTCTTTACCCCATTTCTCCTCCTCCATTAACACATGAGCATCTTTAATTCTCAGTTCTTCCAGGGTGTGGTCCAGTTTGTTCTGGAGCTGCACATTTTTAGCCAAAGCCTCCATTTCTCGAAGATGTCCCTGTATGTATTCGTCCTGGGTGAGGTCTAGTTGGTTCTGGAGTTGCCCAATCTTCGTGGTCAAAGCCTCCATTTCTCCAGCGAATCCCTTTCTCTCTTTACCCCATTTCTCCTCCTCCATTAACACCTGAGCATCTTTGGTTCGCATTTCTTCCGGGGTGACGTCCAGTTGGTTCTGCAGTTGCACATTCTTAGCCAAAGCCTCCTTTTCTCCAGCGTGCCCCTGTCTTTCCGTCTCCCATTCGTCCTGCTTGTTTCTCAGCTCGTCCTGGGTGAGGTCCAGTTGGTTCTGGAGTTGCCTACTCTTCGTGGCCAAAGCCTCCTTTTCTCCAGCTAGTCCCTGTCTCTCCATCCTACAATTCTCCTTCTCCATTAACCAATGAGTCTGTTTAGTTCTCAGGTTCTCCTGGGTGAGGTCCACTTGGTTCTGGAGTTTCCTATTCTTTGTAGCCAAAGCCTCTATTTCTCCAGCAAATCCCTCTCTCTCCTTCTGCCATTTCTCCTCCTCCATTAACACATGAGCGTCACATTTGGTTATTATTTCTTCCAGGGTGACGTTCAGTTGGTTTATTTCAGCCAAAGCGTTTTCTCCAGCCAGTCTCCCAGCCAGTTAATTATCCATCATCGTTAATAGAACATTTACTTTTAGGGTTCTCAGTTCTTCCCTTGTGAGGTTCAGTTGGTTCTGCAGTTGCCCATTTCTTTTATCCAACGCCTCCATTTCTCCAGCTAATCCTCCTCTCTCCCTCGCCTATTTCTCCTCCTCCATTGACCAAAAAAGCATTTTTGGCTCTCAGTTCGTTCTCTGTGGAGTTCAGTTGGATCTGAAGTTGATAATGCATTGTTCCCAGTCCCTGTTTTTCTCCTTTTTCCAAAACACGTCTTTGCATCTCAGATCTTCTCTTGCATCTTGCAGTTGGTGCCGGAAATCAATCATACTCTTAAATTACACTTGAATAACAAAGTATAGTAAATAACAGATATTTTGTGGGGTGAGATGTATCACAGATACTGCATAAACCATTGCCCAAATATGGACTCCCAGTCCTATTTCCCCAGATTCCTTTTCATACATTACGTTTTTTAAACCAATTCCACCTCTTTGTCCCGTGTGCTCCATAGAGGGATTCTCTACATGACCCCTTGACCCCTGTTCTGCTATGTGACTGTTATTACATCTCAGTCTCTCTCTCTCTCATGTTCCCTGGATGGAGGATGAACCCTCCTCATGACCTCTCCTCCAGTGCCACCCTTAGGCGAAAACTAGCTTTTCAGCCCTAACCAGTGAGAGCACGGCGCTCTAAGGCAGGCAATAGGGCAGTGGCGGCCTTTGCTATGTTTCACCCGTTTCAATTGAAACGGGCCTCGAACCTCAGGCCCCTCCCCCCAGACTAAGAAAAGTCTTAATATCATGTGGAGTAAGCAGGATGTAGATCTGATTAAATCAGGGCTCAGCTCAAGTGAATCACGTAATGACAATGGCAAAACAATATTACTTTTGTTAATCTAATGTGAGTGAAATGTTTTAGCTGTCTGTCCATGGTGGAAATGCAAATAGTCTAATTAAATTAGTGCGAAAATGCATCATTATGGATTATGGAAGCAAACTAACTTCAGTCCACAACTTTTTATTGTCTCCGCCAGTATGGTGGAGAGTATGTTTTCGTCTCCGTCCTTCCGTGTGTGTGTCCGTCTCAGCCAAGCTAACATTGGTCAAGCTCCACGTGACACGTGTCAATATGTTGACACCAATGCCTTTGATTGGCTAGAGGGACGCATGACGAAATAAAATCCTATAAATAGGTGTGTCACTTCAAAAAGCCATTTTTTTTTAAGTGAGGTAAGACAGGATCAATCAGTCTTGATTGGAACAGTACCTTCCAGTACAAATCACCCGTCCGTGCGTGTGTGTGTCCCTCTGAGAACACCTAACATTGGTCATTCCTAGAGAACTATGGTTAAAGATAGGGTAAGTGATTTCATTTGATTGAAATAGCACGGTCTGCTGGCGGAGACTTGTGCTCCGAGGAGCACATTTTCTAGTTACGGGGCCAGAGCTCAGCTCTGGACCTGTTTTATTATTCCCTGTATTCTGTTTCTTCACTTTTCGCAGTTCTGGGTGAACCGTGCTGTCGCTTTTTACGAAACTCGGCCATATGGTAGATGGTTATGAAAAACTATCAAGAAATAAATCTCACAATCTTTCGTCAAAAGGTGGCGCTATACACTCAATTGAAAATGCCAACTTTGAACAGGTACAACTCATGCCCTGTTTGACCTACAGCCATAAAACTTCAATACACACATGCGTCTACTCATGATGAACAACTTTAACCCTCTGACTTTTGACCTCTGACCTTTAGATCTCCCACCATTTTGAATTATATGAAAAACAGTTAAAACCTATCTCCTCCTGGGATTTTTGAGTAATCTGCACGAAACGTTTTACACATGAACTTTGGACCTATGCCGACAAACTGATGCAAAAGATTTTCCATAAGTGAAAAAATGAAGCTTTAATGAGCCAATGAATATTGCAGTTTTATGACAATTATTCATCTGCCCCTAACACATACATGCAGACTCACATTTCTTTGAAACTTTGCGTTAATGTTGAGGGTCATTCCAAATATTACTGAAACCAATCTTACTCCAATTGGTCAAAGGGGGGCGCTATAGCGATTTTTTGAAAGTGCAAATTTTAAACAGGCAAAAGTCATGCCTCGTTTGGCCGACAGCCATTAAACCTGTTTACACATGTGCCTTGACTCATGAGGAACACATGTATCACGTTGACCAGTAAGCTCCGCCCTTAGATTGTCCGCAATTTTGAGCAGTTTGAAAAACACTTAAACCCAGGATTTTTCAGCTATTTGCGTGAAACTGTATCATCTGTGTGATCTCCTTTTTCACGGGTTCTTGTCTGTTGGTCCAATGGCTTCTCCCTTAAACGTGTGCCTCACAACCTGAAGGTTGCCAGTTCAAGCCTCACTTGATGCGGACTTCATTAAAGTTGCATTGCACACAACATGATTGTGTCAATTAGTACATGTGCAATTGTTAAACATAACCTGAAATACTTATTTGAGAGGGTATGTTTTTGCAATGTATGACATACTTCATTCTGAAAATAGCCGTTCTACAATCTCAAAACTTTTCAGATAGCAACGTGTTTCTGAGCTTGTAGATCGGCTGCTTTCACTGGTTCACTTTTATCTTCAACAGACAACCTCAGCCTGGACAAAGCTATAGCACTATAGGTAATGTTGCAGCCCGTCAATCCAAAGGTTGAGGGTTCGATTCCTGTTAATGGCAATAGGTTGACACGTCCAATCAATCCATTCTGCTTCCATCCTTCTCTGTCTTCAATCTATTGTTTCCATGTCTCTCTCTGTTCAATCTATTCCGTTTCCATGTCTCTCTCTCCGCCCTTAGATTGTCTGCAATTTTGAGCAGTTTGAAAAAACACTTAAACCCAGGATTTTTCAGTTATTTGCGTGAAATGGTATCATCTGTCTGACCTCCGTTTTCACTGGATCAGGTCTGTTGGTCCAATGGCTTCCCGCTTAAGTGAATGTTTCACAACATCAAGGTTGCCGGTTCAAGCCTCACTTGGTGGAGACTTCATTTAAAGTGCATTGCAAACAACAAGACTGCATTAATGAATACATATGCAATTGATAAAGATAACATGCTTATCTGAGAAGGTCTGTTTTTGCAATGTATGACATACTTCATTCTGAAAATAGACGATCTACAATCTCAAAACTTTTCAGATAGCAACGTGTTTCTGAGCTTGTAGATCGGCAGCTTTCACTGGTTCACTTTTATCTTCAACAGACAACCTCAGCCTGGTCGAAGCTATAGCACTATAGGTAGTGTTGCAGCCTGTCAATCCAAAGGTTGAGGGTTCGATTCCTGTTAATGGCAATAGGTTGACACGTCCAATCAATCCATTCTGCTTCCATCTTTCTCTCTCTTCAATCTATTGTTTCCATGTCTCTCTCTCTTCAATCTATTCCGTTTCCATGTCTCTCTCTCCGCCCTTAGATTGTCCGCAATTTTGAGCAGTTTGAAAAACACTTAAACCCAGGATTTTTTTTATTATTTGCGTGAAATGGTATCATCTGTCTGACCTCCGTTTTCACTGGACCAGGTCTGTTGGTCCAATGGCTTCCCGCTTAAGTGAATGTTTCATAACATCAAGGTTGCCGGTTCAAGCCTCACTTGGTGGAGACTTCATTTAAAGTGCATTGCAAACAACAAGACTGTATTAATGAATACATATGCAATTGATAAAGATAACATGAAATGCTTATCTGAGAAGGTATGTTTTTGCAATGTATGACATACTTCATTCTGAAAATAGCCGATCTACAATCTCAAAACTTTTCAGATAGCAACGTGTTTCTGAGCTTGTAGATCAGCTGCTTTCACTGGTTCACTTTTATCTTCAACAGACAACCTCAGCCTGGTCAAAGCTATAGCACTATAGGTAGTGTTGCAGCCTGTCAATCCGAAGGTTGAGGGTTCGATTCCTGTTAATGGCAATAGGTTGAGATGTTCAATCAATCCATTCTGCTTCCATCTCTCTCTCTCTTCAATCTATTATGTTTCCATGTCTCTCTCTCTCAATTAATGCATGTGCAACTGTTAAAGGTAACATGAAATGCTTCTTGGAGAGAGTATGTTTTTGCAATGTATGACAAACTTCATTGTGAAAATAGCCGATCTACAATCTCACAACTTTTCAGATAGCAACGTTTTATGAGCTTGTAGATCGGCTACTTTCACTAGTTTTCGTTCCGAGGAGACACAAAAATGCCTTTATTGGTAAATGGTTTGTGAACCAGTGATCTAGAGTAGTTCGGGACACAGAGGCTTGGTTCATAATGGACGGAAATACTTATAAATATCAACAGACACTACCAGTAATTGTGTCAATTAATACATATGCAATTGATAAAGATAACCTGAAATACTTATTTGAGAGGGTATGAAGTATGTATGACATACTTCATTCTGAAAATAGCCGATCTACAATCTCAAAACCTTTCAGATAGCAACGTTCTTTCTGAGCTTGTAGATCGGCTGCTTTCACTGGTTCACTTTTATCTTCAACAGACAACCTCAGCCTGGACAAAGCTATAGCACTATAGGTAGTGTTGCAGCCTGTCAATTCGAAGGTTGATGGTTCGATTCCTGTTAATGGCAATAGATTGAGATGTCCAATCAATCCATTCTGCTTCCATCCTTCTCTGTCTTCAAGCCTCACTTGATGCAGACTTCATTTAAGTTGCATTGCACACAACATGATTGTTGCGAAAGCGGAAGGAGGCCTCCGACCAAGTGGAGCTTACTATATCACGTGCTTGGGTTGTGTGTGTGTGTGTGTGTCTGTCCCTTATGTATGGTCTTTCCGTGTGTGTTCACGCTCTCATTGGCTCGCGCCCCCATGTGACTCGAAACTCCGTGCTGAAATGCCAGCAGCTGCACTGCCTGTATACAGCGTGTGTTCACGCTCTCATTGGCTCGCGCCCCCATGTGACTCGAAACTCTGTGCTGAAATGCCAGCAGCTGCACTGCCTGTATACAGCCGGCAGAGTGCGGCAGAGTGCACTACTACAGTGTGGTTGAAATATAGCAGCCTCAGTCAATCTGCGTTCGCTTCCAGCGTTCGCGCGTCTTACTTGTGTCAATTAATGCAAGTGCAATTGTTAAAGATAACCTGAAATGCTTATTTGAGAGTATGTCTTTTCAATGTATGACATACTTCATTCTGAAAATAGCCGATCTACAATCTCAAAACTTTTCAGATAGCAACGTGTTTCTGAGCTTGTAGATCGGCTGCTTTCACTGGTTCAATTTTATCTTCAACAGACAACCTCAGCCTAGACAAAGCTATAGCACTATAGGTAGTGTTGCAGCCTGTCAATCCGAAGGTTGAGTGTTCGATTCCTGTTAATGGCAATAGGCTGAGATGTCCATTCAATCCGTTCTGCTTCCATCTCTCTCTCTCTTCAGTTAATTATGTTTCCATGTCTCTCTCTCTCTCTCTCTCTCTCTCTCTTCAATCTATTCCGTTTCCATGTCTCTCTCTCTCTTCAATCTATTCCGTTTCCATGTCTCTCTCGCTCTCTCTCTCTCTTCAATCTATTCCGTTTCCATGTCTCTCTCGCTCTCTCTCTCTCTTCAATCTATTCCGTTTCCAAGTCTCTCTCTCTCTCTCTATCTCTTCAATCTATTCCGATTCTCTCTCTCTCTCTCTCTTTCTCTTCAATATATTCTGTTTCTCTCTCTCTCTCTCTCTTTCTCTTCAATCTATTCCGTTTCTCTCTCTCTCTCTCTCTTTCTCTTCAATCTATTCCGTTTCTCTCTCTCTCTCTCTTTCTCTTCAATCTATTCTGTTTCTCTCTCTCTCTCTCTCTCTTTCTCTTCAATCTATTCCGTTTCTCTCTCTCTCTCTCTCTCTCTCTCTCTCTCTCTCTCTCTTTCTCTTCAATCTATTCCGTTTCTCTCTCTTTCTCTTTCTCTTCAATCTATTCAGTTCAACAGTGAGCAACAGCAACAGTCCACCTGGCCTATTCCCATGGATTGGATCTACCCACCTCACCTGCTGTCATTCCCTCTCAATCCATAATCACACCTGCCCTCACTCACTCCTCATTTCTTTCTTTCTTTCTTTCTTTCTTTCTTTCTTTCTTTCTTTCTTTCTTTCTTTCTTTCTTTCTTTCTCTCTCTCTCTCTCTCTCTCTCTCTCTCTCTCTCTCTCTCTCTCTCTCTCTCTCTTTCCCTGGCCCCGCTTATCGCTATATTTATTATTATTATTCCGCCCGTTTTTGGATTGGTCAAGCTTCACGTGACATCACAATATAAATAATATAAATAGTTAAGACAAAGTCAGGAAAAGTACTTTCTAGTGTGATACTATCAACATTCTTAGCGATCCCACACTGTTTCTTCAGGAACAGTACTTTCTAGTCCTACTATCCTATCCTATATTAAAAAGGGAGGGCTGGCCGGTGGGCTGGCATACTTATGACGTCACGCTCATGTCACCATGACTTAGCCATAACCATATAAGGAGTTCCCAATGCAGCTATGCCCACAGATAGAGTGTGTTGTCTAACTCATCAATGTGTCGTCATGGCATCAGCAAACAACTCTGTTAGGCATGCCCATATATGGGCTAATACTGATGACATCAGTAACGTGCGGTATGTGATGTGACAATTGACACTGTCACATCACATTTACAAGGTAAAAGTAGGTGATTTTTTTGTTTTACAGGCTCTCAATATGCAGTTATTATTAGAAATAAGCGAGAGAGAATACAATCTAGAGGAATCTTTGCCAAAGCCTCCTTTTCTCCAGCCATGGTCCTTGTCTTTCCTTACCCCATTTATCCATCTCCGTTAACCAAAACAAGTCTTTGCATCTCAGTTTGTGCTGGTTGAGGTGCAGTAAAATTGTTCAGTGTGAACACGGCATCATATCGAAATCTGTGAGTGTTCATTGAACCAACCGACTACCTAACTACGGTTGCTATTGAAGGTGCCAGCCTAGGGAGAGCCCAGAACTGAGCTCATGCCTCCTTCAATGCATGAGGAGCTAGCAAGCCGCTTCTTATCACCTGACAGGGGAGAGTTTCCCCCCTGGCTAACAATGTCCGTTAGTGCTTGGAAGGAACACGTTCTTCCAACCAGTTCCCTCCATCAGGCGCCCCTGCTGACCAAGGGGAGGTAGTATAGAGACCAGGATTACTGCATGTTTTTTTGTGAGGGTACCTACCCTAGGGGACATGTGGAGAACATCCATCGAAAGGGCCTCCACACAGAAAGGCCCTTTCGCCAACCCCACCGAGGGTGTGGACACTGATGACGCGGAGGAGAGGACACGCCCCCCAGCACCCACAGACTGTACCATCGTGCCCCACAGACAGTCTTTGTTTACATCCGTGTGCACATCGTGGCTTCCGTGGCTCCACATCGTGGCTTCCGTGGCTCTCCGTGGATCGTCAATGTAACTTCACACCCAGTGTGAAGTGGGCGGTGTGGTCATCACAGTGGTCATCATAGTGATGGAAGCTCACTTCCATTTTTTTCCATGATTTTTGGAAGTGCATTATTCTATTTATAGGTTATTAATGTCATCATGTGTCTCGCTAGCCAATCACAGTGCTGAATAGAGTCAGCCAATAGAGTCAGCCAATCACAGTACAGGAAAGTGGGCCAAGTGGGCCAATCACAGTGCAAGAAACTAATACTAATGAGGTGTCCCAACCCCACTTATAGGGGCGGCTACACCACCCAAAAACGCTGGCAGTTTTGGATAAAATAATTAATTAATACCTGGCAGTGAATGTGTTAATTGCCTTAATTGATCTCTTTTGTGTAAACTTATTCAAAATACAAAACAATTACCATAAAGTTGTTGTATTGCCCTTTTTATCTTTCGAGTTTTTATTGGTTAAGTACATATTTTTATACCTTGGATTATTAATAAATTAACCTAACAGAGGGTAACATTTATACCCAATTGAACTGAGATCTGCCATTTACCAATGGAAATCAAATGGAAATCAAATCAAAATCAAATCAAAATCAAATAATATAATGATATAATGAAATAAAGGAAGTATAGAGTAAGATAGTTCTGTAGTTGCACATTTCTCTTAGCCAAAGCCTCCTTTTTTCCAGCCAGTCCCTGTATCTCCTTCTTCCATTTCTCCTCCTCCATTAAACAATGAGTCTCTTTGGTTCTCAGTTCGTCCTGGGTGAGGTCCACTTTGTTCTGGATTTTCCCAATATTCTCAACCAAAGCCTCCTTTTCTCCAGCTAGTTCCTGTATCTCCTTCCTCCAATTCTCCTTCTCCATTAACCAATGAGTCTGTTTAGTTCTCAGGTTCTCCTGGGTGAGGTCCAGTTGGTTCTGGAGTTTCCCAATCTTTGTGGTCAAAGCCTCAATTTCTCCAGCGAATCCCTCTCTCTCTTTACCCCATTTCTCCTCCTCCATTAACACATGAGCAGCTTTGGATTGCATTTCTTCCTGGGCGATGTCCAGTTGGTTCCGCAGTTGCACATTCTTAGCCAAAGCCTCCTTTTCTCCAGCGTGCCCCTGTCTTTCCTTCTCCCATTCGTCCTGCTTGTTTCTCAGCTCGTCCTGGGTGAGGTCCAGTTGGTTCTGGAGTTGCCTACTCTTCGTGGCCAAAGCCTCCTTTTCTCCAGCTAGTTCCTGTATCTCCTTCCTCCACTTCTCGTTCTCCATTAACCAATGAGTCCGTTTAGTTCTCAGGTTCTCCTCGGTGAGGTCCAGTTGGTTCTGGAGTTGCCTATTCTTTGTAGCCAAAGCCTCTATTTCTCCAGCAAATCCCTCTCTCTCCTTCTGCCATTTCTCCTCCTCCATTAACAAATGAGCGTCACATTTGGTTCTCATTTCTTTCAGGGTGACGTTCAGTTGGGTCCGGGATTGCACATTCATTTTAGCCAAAGCCTCCTTTTCTCCAGCCAGTCTCTGTCTCTGTTCAATATCTATCACCGTTGAGAATAATTTTACTTGGGTTCTCAGTTCTTCCCTTGTGAGGTTCAGTTGGTTTTGCAGTCGCCCATTTCTTTTGACCAACCCCTCCATTTCCCCAGCTAATCCCCCTCTCTCCCTCGCCCATTTCTCCTCCTCCCTTGACCAAAAAGCCTTTCTAGCTCTTAGTTCGTTCTCTGTGGAGTTCAGTTTGTTCTGAAGTTGATTTTGCTTTGTCCACAGTCCCTGTCTTTCGTTACCCCATGTCTCCTTCTCCTTTTTCAAACCTTGCAGTTGGTACAATCTAGGGTCAATCATACTCTTAGATTACACTCAAATAATTACAAATTATATTAAATACCTAAAATATTTGCTAGTTAGCTATTATTAAAAATCTGTGTTACTGAGCTATGAATGTGTGTCCTAAACACCAAAACATATTAAGAACCGCTGTTAAATACAGATATTTTGTGGGGTGTGATGTATCACATGACTCAGCCATAACCATATAAGGAGTTCCCAATGCAGCTACACCCCCCCATATGGAGTGTGCTGTCTAACCTCAATGTGTTGTCATGGCATCAGCAAACAACTCTGTCAGCTCCATATAGGGCACAAAAGGGGGCATGCCCATATATGGGCAAATACTGATGACATCAGTAACGTCCGAAATGGACGGGGTACGTGCAAGCCCCCAGAACCCAGTGGTTTCATTGAAGCCAAATGGACATGCTGGCCATTCATGGTACTGCAGCTTAGTACCGCAACATGAACAGGCGAAAACGGTTTCAACCAATGGGCTCGACTCACGAGCATGCGCACGAGTCACAGAAGTGACGCGTTTGGGGCCATAATAGGCCGCGCCCACCAAATTTCCAACCCGGAAGAAGGGGTGAATTAGGCCCATGCGCTGGGTGAGCAACTCAATGCAAGTGGATGGGAGGAGATTTCTGGTGCCCTCTCTATTATTTTTAACTCTATGGGTACGTGACCTGCAGATGCAGGAACCGTCCGACTGGAACGCAAACTCAGCGTGCGTTGTGGAGTACCCTGGGGAGTGCCGTGGCCGGTGTCCAGTAATTCTGATAGTTGGTTGTCCAGAACCGCCAATCCGACCGATATGCCCACATATGGGCATGCCCATATATGGAGCGGATCAACTTCAAAATTGGCATGCGTATCAATGAGGACCCGAAGGAGTGATGCATATGGAGTATATGACGTCATAGACTGGCCTGGCCACAGAACTCCATATACTGTATGGACAGACATATATCTCCATATATGGGCATAAAAGGGAAACAGATAGACATACGGGTATAACAGGAACTCTGACAATGGTACATAACCGGTGGGGTATGCATTTCCAACTTGCATCATTCCCGACTTGCATTGTTCCCGAGGGGGCCGTTGCCCAACGGGCATCTGTCTAGTAATAATGACAAAATGGCCAAAGTAGGGAAGGTCGAAAGTGTTTAAGAACTCTGCATGACTCATGTCTTTCAATATTGTTGTAACTTTGCATGCATACTTAGGGCCTCGTTGTCCTCCAGTTGTCAGACTATACTTTAAACAGGGATGTGTAAACAGAGGCAGGTGATTACGGTTGGGATTCTAATATAAAGCATTTGATCAAATCTGA
Organism: Gymnoscopelus braueri; assembly: GCF_963280865.1. Classification (NCBI taxonomy): domain Eukaryota; kingdom Metazoa; phylum Chordata; class Actinopteri; order Myctophiformes; family Myctophidae; genus Gymnoscopelus; species Gymnoscopelus braueri. The sequence goes on along the minus strand of NW_027660596.1, from coordinate 194,983 downwards.
ATCTATATAAAATATGCTCATCGAAGCCAAATCATTTCCAATGAAGTAGACTAGTGTAGGTAATTGGGGGGAGGAGGCAATTTCCTAGATAAAGAATCAAAATTGCTTTATTATTGCGCTCAGTGCAGAAAATAGCTTTCGCCTGAGATGTTGTAAACGTGATAGAAAGATTGCATTCGTCATTAAGGTTGACAAAACAAGGGAGGAAAAAAGTCTTCCCTGCTCGTTCAGAGACCTAAATGAAATGCAATACACACATACAGAGCATAAATGCTAAATGAATATTTGATTCTTCTTCTGACCCTGTTCCTTTCCTATGTGTTTCTCTCAAACACTGCTTTGCTGCAGCAGTGTTTTAATTTACTGGGTCACCCTCACTTAATAAAGGTTCTGAAGGTTAATAAAGGTATCAAAGGTATCAGCAGTAATCTTACAGCACAGTGTGACCATTTTCCCCACAGTTTTTTCCTATTTTTAAGACTGCCAATAGGCTCTATGCACAGCAGCCATATTGTAAGACATTCACAGGTGTTACCAATGATACTAATGAAGGCTCTGTTGCATTCTGGTCAAACAGAGTCAGGGTGCTGATATTGTGCATGTTGGCTCACTGGAAACTCTCTGCTACACCAGTGGGGCTCAAATTTGGGTCCAGGGACCCTCATGGTTCCTTAAGGGGTTTCCAAATGGCCCCTTACGGGTGTGTAACTCTGAGAGTGTACACATGGAACCAAATGGACCCGTAAGGGTACACTCTCAGAGTTATGGGGGTCATGGAAATTGAAACATCTGAGAACCACTGTGCTACACGAAATGGAGCAGAGCCTTCATTAGTATCATTGGTAACACCTGTGAAGGAAGTGAAAATATGGCTGCTGTGCATAGAGCCTATCCAGCAAATCACAGAAGAACGATAAAGGACATATTTGATAAAAGAAGAATAAAACTTTTTCATCCGTGTCATGTCACATCAATGTGGTTGTCACAATTACTGGTAACCATTGTTGGATAATGATCAAAGCCCTTCTTTTTTGGTGGCTTTCATTTTGATCACTTGAATTTGACTGCCATGAGCAAGATTGCACTTGCATCTTGAAACAGTGTGAGCACAGAGTAACTGAAATCTTGCTGATAAAATCCACCAAAAAGTGTTTAAAACTTCAATTGATATTTAAAGGGTCATTCCACAAACTTGTGAGGGGGCTTGCATTTATTAAAACACTGCGCGACAACGACAATATATATTCATAAACACGACGACATACAATATGACGTGTGCAAGTTTCCGCACTTGATCATCGGACACTATGTCCTGGTGGGACACTTGCATATCTGACCGCAGTGGTGGAAAAAGTACTTACATGTTTTACTTTAAGTAAAAGTATCAATACTGCAATGTAGAAGTACAAGTTACAAGTACAAGTACGGAATTCAAAATTTACTTGAGTAAAAGTACAAAAGTATTGGCATCACAACTGTGAGCTTGTAGATCGCTATTTTCAAATAGCCTAGGTATAAAATGGGGCTTAAGTGGTTATATAATTGTCTCCGCCAGGCCGAAAGGCATGGCGAGAGTATGTTTTACCCCCTGTCTGTCTGTCCGTCCGTAAGTAACTAGTAACTAAAGTTTTCAAATAATTGTAGTGGAGTAAAAGTACAATTTTGAGTTTGCTGGTATCATTATTGGGGCATGGCTCCCGGCAGACATTCTTTTGTTGTTGTTTTCGTCAGTTTGATACCGTCTGTGTCCTCTCTCTCTCCTCCTAACTCTGATCCAGGCTTTATTTCATCACTTCTACCTGTCTTTCACTATTCACTCCATCCCTTCCTCTGCTTTACTCCTTTCCTCTGGCTAGCAATGTTCCTCTCCTCCCATTTTCTCCCTGTCCCAAGTAGCTTTTTAGTCCAGGCAAAAACTGCATTTTTTTCCTTCACAGACCATTTCTATTAAGTCACCAGAACAACATACTAAAAATCCTAAGAAATCCTAGTTGCGGAAATATGTTTAATTGGCATCAATCCGAAATGGCCACCAATTATTGTCAAAAAGCCATATAACATTATGGTGAGTCCAATTTTCATTCGTCTGAGATTTAAATTTACTTCCAATTACATTTTGAGGTGAGGAATTCTGATAAAATATCAAAAAAAATATTTTAGCCATTTTTGAACCAATATAACAGAACTACAGGGTGTTATTACCAGATATTCTAGCAGCATTTGACATCAAATTAATTGTAACTAAATACTAATTTCACTTTCTATTTTCCACCATACCTCATTTCAACATACTAAAAGTCCTAAGAAATCTAAGAAAAATATTATATCGTTACTGTCCGGCAGAAACCATCTAACTCCATTTTGACGCTTTTGCATTTTTTCCATAAATCAGGGCCATTGAACACCCTTTACGTCTGTGTGTTGGTAAAAAAAAAAGATTGAACCAATGAAAAGTATTAAAAAGCGCTTCTGACAAAACCAGCTAACTCCATTGGATCCTCAAACTTTCTGCTAAACCAGCTAACTCCACCGGAGTTAGCTGGTTTTGCTGACTCCAGGCTCCACCCCCTTTTGACCTCTAACCTCATTTTGAGCTTGAAGGTACATTCAGCTGTTCTTATCAATGATGAACAAAACTCCACTTTTTTTCATTTCCTGAAAAATGAACATTTTGGAGTTAGCTGGTTTCTGCCGGACAGCAGAGATATTATAAAACATACATTAACCACTTTAGCCCTATTTTATACATTTTTGAAAATAGCCGACACGTTGTGAGCTTGTAGATCTGGTATTTTCAAACATTTTAGTAATTTTACTTTGATTGATTGATGTACTTTATTTAGTGAGACATGATAAACAGTACATTGAAGTACAATTCACAATACAAGGTCTACTAAACTGGATAACTCATAAAGCACTAAGCTTATTGTTTAAAATGAGATCCCCATGCACACACATCATGATGACATATACGAGACAGACAGATATCGATGGCCAAAATGCAAAACCTCCTATGTGCAAATTTCATGATTTTCAGATTTCACTGTGGATGAGGACTATAGGCTATGCTGCACATGCTCAGTCTGTCTGCAAGATAGTCCCGCCCCTCATTTTGTCAGAAAAAGTCATTTGACTAAAACCTCCTATCTTGTTCAGTGCCAATTAGTGCTAAAATGTTGAAGCGCAAAACCTCTTATCTGCACCAGAACTAGTTGAGCAGCAGACAGAGCTGAAACTTGGGAATTCTATGTTATGTAGACCGTCTAAATGTCTTTCAGTTTGTAGTCATCTATTATTTTCAAAATAAAAAAGTGTCTTCCCCCCTTACTAGTTAAGTATTTGTTAGTAACTCTGTCAAGTTAATTGCATTGCCTTGTTGATTGCTAATGATTAGTGTCAGGTGGTGACACTTTTATCACACCAAGAGTGTGAGTTGATAAAAAAATGTAATGGTAATACTTGATACAGTACTGTAGAATGTCTTGATCTCAAAATGAGCATAAAAAAAGCATTATTTAACAAAAATAATGTTTGTTTGTAAGCCTAACTATTTCTAGGTAAAAACCTCCTATGTGCATCTATGTAGATAGGAGGTCATTTTTAGGTATAGATAGGAGGTTTTGCCATTGAACATTTTGAACTTGTGGTTAGAGGTTGTCATTGCTGCTTAAATGTGAACGTCATTGTCGTGATTTTGTATTAATTGCAGATCAAAATCACACGTGAACACCGTGGCAGCCAACAACCCTGTGAAAATATTGTGGTGTGTCGGTTGGGGGGTATGAGGGTATGGGGGTGGGATGGGGTTTGGAGTTATAGGGTGTGGGATGTGTGGGTGGTGGTTGGGGGGGTATGGGGTGGGGGGTGCATGAGGGTTTGGGTGGGTGGAGTTTGGGGGTTGTGGTGTGCTGGTTGGGGGCATGGGGACCGGGGGTTCTGGGAGTGGGGGTAATGGGTTGGGTGGGATTTGGGGGTGAGATGGGGTTTTGAGTTATGGGGGTTGTGAGGTGTGGGCTGGCAGTTGGTATGGGGTTTGTGGGAGTGGGGGAGTATTGCAGATGGTGGAGTTGGGGGGTAGAGGGTATTTGGAGGATTATGTTGAGGGGGGCATAGGCCAGTTAGGCCGGATCATACAGGATAGGTTCTTTGTGATGCGAAAGTGTGGTCTAGCCAACACCAACTCAGGACTCCTGAAGTGGGATGGGGTTTTGAGTTAGGGAGGTGGAGAGGTGTGGGCTGGCAGTTGGGGGGGGGGGGGGTGGGAGTGGGGGAGTATTGCAGGTGGTGGAGTTGGGGGGGTAGAGGGTATGGGGGGGATTATGTTGAGGGGGACATAGGCCAGTTTGGCCGGATCATACAGGATAGGGTCTTTGTGATGCGAGAGTGTGGTCTAGCCAACACCAACACAGGACTCCTGAAGTGGGATGGGGTTTTGAGTTAGGGAGGTGGAGAGGTGTGGGCTGGCAGTTGGGGGGGGGGGGGGTTGTGGGAGTGGGGGAGTATTGCAGTAGGTGGAGTTGGGGGGTATAGGGTATGGGGGGGATTATGTTGAGGGGGGCATAGGCCAGTTAGGCCGGATCACACAGGATTGGGTCTTTGTGATGCGAGAGTGTGGTCTAGCCAACACCAACTCGGGACCCCTGAAGTGGGATGGGGTTTTGAGTTAGGGAGGTGGAGAGGTGTGGGCTGGCAGTTGGGGGGGGGGGGGGGGTTGTGGGAGTGGGGGAGTATTGCAGGTGGTGGAGTTGGGGGGGTAGGGGGTATGGGGGGGATTATGTTGAGGGGGACATAGGCCAGTTTGGCCGGATCATACAGGATAGGGTCTTTGTGATGCGAAAGTGTGGTCTAGCCAACACCAACACAGGACTCCTGAAGTGGGATGGGGTTTTGAGTTAGGGAGGTGGAGAGGTGTGGGCTGGCAGTTGGGGGGGGGGGGGTTGTGGGAGTGTGGGAGTATTGCAGTAGGTGGAGTTGGGGGGTATAGGGTATGGGGGCGATTATGTTGAGGGGGGCATAGGCCAGTTAGGCCGGATCACACAGGATAGGGTCTTTGCGATGCGAGAGTGTGGTCTAGCCAACACCAACTCGGGACCCCTGAAGTGGGATGGGGTTTTGAGTTATGGAGGTGGAGAGGTGTGGGCTGGCAGTTGGGGGGGGGTTGTGGGAGTGGGGGAGTATTGCAGGTGGTGGAGTTGGGGGTAGAGGGTATGGGGGGGATTATGTTGAGGGGGGCATGGGTCAGTTAGGCCGGATCATATAGAATAGGGTCTTTGCGATGTGTGAGTGTGGTCAAGCCAACACCAACTTGGGACTACTGAATCGCTGCCCTCCACACTCCTATCTAGCATCAGGGTCTTGAGCTCTACAGTATTGTTGGCTAAACCGTTACGCCGAAGTGCATCTACGTAGGTGGTGCACTTCTTGTCTCTCCTGGCTTTGCCCTGGGTTGGCTCTCATAGTGTTAGTTTGCTTGCCACTAGTTATGGGTCCCTGACGCAGTGCCCTGCCTCATCCTTCTCTCTCTGACTTTGTCTGTGACCCATGGTAGGTTCCTGTAGAGGACCACATTTCTGATGTGGTCCGTCCATGTGACTCCTAGTGCCATTCATAGCATTATTGTGTAGACTCCATCCAAGGCCCTTTCCTGTTGTGCTGTGACGGTCCATGTCTCAGCCCCATACAGCAGTACTGACTCCACTGTAGCTATACGAACAGCCGCCTCTTGAGGTCTTCTCCCATGTCTGATTTCCACACTCTCCTCATCCCATGCAAGGCATTCCAGTCAAGTGCCCCCCGGACCTTCAGGTCCTGTTCCATTGAAGCAGTCCAGGCCCAGGTTATTAGAAGTCCTGGACTGCCTCAAGTAGTTTGTCTCCATCATCTGAACCATCTTCTCAGGAACTCCATAGGCCCGGAGAATATTCATCAGATTCCCCCGGTGGATGGTGCCAAAAGCCTTTTGGAAGTCATGAAGGGGATCACCACTGAAAGATTCCGCTCCTTACTCCTTCCAGTATCCTCCTCAGCACCAGTATCTGCCCGAGTTTCTCATTACAGGGTCTAAGATGGGTCTAAGCCGGTTGAGGATCTTCCTGTTAGCCGTCTTGGCAACTTGTGAGCTCAGGCTAATGCCTTGGTGAGTTCGCCTGACTTTGGTACTGGATCGATGATCATTTTGCTCCACAGCTTCGGCAGCTTGCTAGACGTGTGTGCTTGATACAATCCAACACCACCTCGTCTATGGGCACATACATCAGAACCTCTGCTGTCACTCCATCTTCCCCGCAGCTCTTGCCTCACTTGATAGTAGCCTTGGCCCTCTGGTACTCATCCATGGTGAACCGTCTGGTTTGGGAAGGTCATGGAAGACAGGATCATCCTCGGATCATCCTCTTCTTCGGTTGAAGGAGGATTTCGTTTTGAAGTGCTGGTACCATGTTTCAACTCGTTCCTCTGCGCTTTCTCCCCAGATCTTGGAAGTCTGAGAAGAGCTTCTGCCAGAAATGTCATTGATGAGCTTCCAGCTCTTGCCATGTTTCTGGTTAACATGCACCTCTTAATCTCCTCCCTGGCTGTGGTGATTCTAGGGTCAAGGCATCCGTCATTCCTCCTTGCTTATAGGCTCTTTAAGACATTCAATGATCTTACATACTATTCCACTATCCACACCGGACACAAGGTTGGTGATCCAGTTGTATGAGTTAGGGGAGTTGGAGGGCGTGAGGGTTTGGGTGGGTGGGGTTTGGGGGGTGTGTTGTGCTGGTTGGGGGGAATGGGGGTTGTGGGAGTGGGGGGGTATTTCAGGTGGTGGAGTTGAGGGTATAGGGGGGATTATGTCGAGGGGTGCCTGGGCCAGTTGTTTTGTAGTCCACTTAATTGTTGTTGTTTTTGGAAAAAAGCGTACACAGTCTACTAACCATTTCATCCATTGAAAATGCGCTAACGTATACCCACGACCACGCGCATCTCGTGCAGGGAATGATTATTGTATACCTCAGAAAACAAACCTAGACCACACCACTGATGCAACTGTTTGCAGCTGTAAATGTATGTATTTACAGCCTGTACTATTTATCATTATTTAGTTATGCAATCACTTAACATCACGGTGCAAAAGCTCCTATCTGCAGAATTATCCAGGAAAAGTGGGGAAAAACCTCCTATCTGCATTTGCAATATGAGATCAGTGTAATTAACATATAATATTGTAATATAATCCAGAAATCCAGAAACGGTGAATTATGTGATGGGTATCATAAAAAAATAGCATTGTGCAAAAAAGATACAACATTTTGTAGTTTTCTTTTTCATTTTCCCAACAATGTAAATTTTTCAGATAGGAGGTTTTGCATTTTGGCCATCGATATACACACTACTATACAGAACATCATACAATCACGTTACTACTGGTATGAAAAATAAGAAATATGTACTTTTGGTACTTTAAGTATATTTTGATGCCAATACTTTTGTACTTTTACTTAAGTAACATTTTGAACACAGGTCTTTTACTTGTAACAGAGTATTTTTATATTGTGGTATTGCTACTTTTACTTAAATAAAATATCTGAGTACTTTTTGCACCATTGCTATCTTCTGCAAAGGTTTTCAGCAGAATACGGAAAAAAGTTGCAGAAATCGTATCTCTTTTCTCTCTCTCTCTCTCTCTCTCTCTCTCTCTCTCTCTCTCTCTCTCTCTCTCTCGTTAGAGTTTGTTAGACCAGAGCAGGGATTGCATCTCCCAAATAAACGGCTGGATGATAAAGAGAGGTTGGCAGAGCGATTGTGTGGGAGGAGAGAGAGGAGACGAGCCTCTCAGTCTGCACAGATAAGCACGGGCACTGTGTGTGTGTGTGTGTGTGTGTGTGTGTGTGTGTGTGTGTGTGTGTGCGTGTGCGTGTGTGCGTGTGTGTGCGTGTGCGTGTGCGTGTGCGTGTGTGTGTGTGTGCTAATAACAGAGAGCATAGGCTGCTGAGGTCACAGTGACATGTCACCTTATCTGCCCCCGACCAACACTAATAGGACCACTACTCACCTACTGGCTGATCTCTCTCTCTCTCTCTCTCTCTCTCTCTCTCTCTCTCTCTCTCTCTCTCTCTCTCTCTCTCTCTCTCTCTCTCTCTCTCTCTCTCTCTCTCTCTCTCTCTCTCTCCCACTCCTGTCTCTCTCATTAACCATCAGCTCTCTCATAGCAAAAATAGCCCATCTACAAGCTCACAACATATTGCATTGTGTTGTGTTGTGAGCTTTAACATATGCTATTTTTGAAAATGTTGGTTTGTTTTATATTTTAAACACGTTTCCCTGCTGAAAAACAAAACAAAACAAAATCAGCATAGAGCAGCTTAAGATGGTTGCTGGTTTTAGCTGGTCTTTTAGGCTGGTTTAGTTAGTTTACTAGGCTGGAAGAGCTGGTCAAGCAGTTTTTCCCCCTGATTTGTCATGTCAGCTTAGTATGGCTTAGTCAGCTGGTCATTGACCAGCTGTCTGCTTGACTGACAAAGCCTGGCTGGTAAGACGGTCAAGCTGGTTAGATGGTTTGACAGTCAGATAGACTGAAAAGGCCAGGCAAGGCTCATACAAGCCCCTCTTTCCAATGATTACAAAAAAGAGGGTTAAAACAATTAATTAATTAAATCAATATACATGTTCTCTTTTTTCTTTTTTTGGATTTTACATGGACTGTCTCAATGCCTATCCGATCCATTCCATCCGATCCATTCGCGATCAGAGCAATGACAAAATGTGAAACTAAGATGAAATATTATTGAACTTTTCTTGTGATGATGGCATGACCACACATTGACATTTTAATTCAGTGTGAGTTAATCATTGTTGAGGGTGTTTTTCCTGTCATCTAAACTGATTGCTTGGCTTTTAATCTGAAGTAATCAGAGCTTTTAATCTGAAGTAACCAGAGCTTTTAATCTGAAGTAACCAGAAGTCTGAAGTAACCAGACTGACCAGTCCAGCCTGGTCAGTCTATGTGGCCATCTAACCCATGGTCAAGCTGGTTAGACTCTAACCAGCAATAGTAAGCTCACCAAATATACTGACAGACCAGCTTGTCCAGCCTGGTAAACCACCTAAACACCAGCTAAAACCAGCAACCGTCTTAAAGGGATTGTTCACCCCCAAAATTACTTTTTTCTACCGATTTGCACACCCCATGGAGACTTGAATTCATGTTTTTTTTTTTATTTCTGTCACATTCCTAAGCCAATAATTTGCGGTGGGTCAAAGTGTGAGTCTCCTACCGGAGACATTAGCATCTTTCCTCTGGTCATCAAATTACTGGCCTAGGAATGTGACAAAAACAAAAGAATCACCATGAATTCAAGGCTTCATGGGGTGTGTAATTGAAAGAAAACAAGTAATTTTTTGGGTGAACTATCCCTTTAAGCTGGTCTATGCTGTTTTGTTTGTTTGTTTGTTTGTTTGTTTATTTGTTTGTTTGTTTGCCCAAAATCGGGACCCCGCAGGGTTATAGCAGTTCATTAGCGTCCATATACAGTCATCAATCACAGCATGAACAGACAAAATAAACATGGCATGTTGTTATCGAGCCATCAGTCCTATGTGTTGCCAAAATGTGATCCCAGCTGGTCATTTGATGGTATGGTTGAAAAAAAGGAAACTGACCACATTCAGTGACACAGTCACAGACATCAGTCAACGGAACAAATATGAGCTTTTCTATGACAAAGCAACTAGCCTTGAGCTGCACACAAAGACATTTTGATGGGAGAATAATTACAATCTAACTGAAGAAGATTAAACACATTCCATGAGGGCAGTTTCATGTAAAGATTAGAGTTCAACTCTGATGCACGCAAACACGCACACTCGCGGACACGCACACGCACACGAACACACACACACACACACACACACACACACACACACACACACACACACACACACACACACACACACACACACACACACACACACACAGAACACCACACAAGTACAAAATATCCAACACTTGGAGAGCAAGGAAAGGAGGGAGGGCTGCTGACATTCAGCCTGGCTCTGTGTGTGTGTGTGTGTGTGTGTGTGTGTGTGTGTGTGTGTGTGTGTGTGTGTGTGTGTGTGTGTGTGTGTGTGTGTGTGTGTGTGTGTGTGCGTGTGTGTGTGTGTGTGTGTGTGTGTGTGTGTGTGTGTGTGTGTACTTGTATTACTACTTGTGAGGGAAAAATTGTCCCCTCAAGTATACAGTACAATTTGAGAAAAATACATTGTGAGGACAGCTGTCCTAGTCCTCGTAACAAAAACAAAAATATATCTAATGGTTCAAACACGTAGTCATGCCTGATCGATACTTACAGTAGTTGCGTGCCTTTGTCGTACTCCGAAAATAGCAGATCTACCATAAGATCTACAAGAAGTAACTGACCTATTTTTGGCTTTGGGGTTAGGTTCATGTCCTCACGGCTCAAAGGTATAGTAATACGTGTGTGTGTGTGTGTGTGTGTGTGTGTGTGTGTGTGTGTGCACGTGCGTGCGTGCGTGGCGTCCCTGAAGACTTCATCTTTCTGGCACAGAGACAGACAGTTTGCATGCGGTTTACGCACATCTGGGACCGGCTGCCAAAAGGAGCACGCCACACAAAAATAGGTAAGATAATTGATTTCCAAGCGTACTGCAAAACCTCCCAGATGTACCAGCCTTATTACTGCTGTTTGCAATTAGAGAGAGAGAGACAGAGAGAGACAGAGAGAGAAGGGGGGATAGAAGATGAAGGGATGGAGTTCTGATCCTCTACCCCATGTGAGACAGGAGTGTGTGTGTGCGTGTGTGCGTGTGTGCGTGTGTGCGTGCGTGCGTGCGTGCGTGCGTGCGTGCGTTATAGCTCTACATACAAGGCGTGAGCTTGTAGATCTGTTATGTTTGCTGAATGTTCACCCCAGAATACGGTTCACGTGGTTAAAACAGAAGGGGAGAGATATTTTTTTCCACAAAATTGATTATTTTATTAAGTTATTTCAAAATTGTAATTAACAAATAAATGGATTAGCTCGATTAACTGTTGCACCCCTACATATGTTGTCACTATTACTGAAAACTATGAATTATCATTAGAAGAATCATTACTCGACACATTCAGTGATGGAGTCTGAGAAAATGTTGCCAAGGAGAGATGAATGGGAATCCCATTTAACCCATCCTGGCCTTTATCTCCCCTTCATTAGAGAGAGAAAGGCCAATTATCTTTAACGATGCAGGCCAGGCATCAACCCAGGAGAGAAAGGGCAGGTTAAAGCGTTTGATCTAGCTACTGTAGCCGAGATGAACGACGATCTGTTCCAAACCAAACCGACAGAGGTTCAACCATCAAAGCTATGCGTTGTCACATGCCTTTATGAGAGAGAAAACCCACCCAACGGGCAAGGAGGCGTCATGGAGGTCACCTGTATATTCTTTTTTATGATTTTGTGGGACATGAGTCGTCCTGGCATCAGTCTAAGAAGAGTGCGTTCTCTGTGTATTTGACGACTCGAATAGTCAGGGTTGTATTTGCTGGGGGAGATGGGGGGGGGGATTGAGCCCCTAGGACCGCTGGGGATTTTTGAAGCAAAGATTTCCACGTGGATAGATTCGGTACTGCAAATTTTGGCTGGTTTGGGCCCAAAGAAAAACAAAAAAGAAAAGGAACAGGGCTCGACCTATGGGCTCGACTCACAGGCTTGCGCATGGAGGTAGTTTGTGATGTAGACGCATAAAGGACAGTAATGCACATCGTTGCTGTTAGGCAGAAACCAAGTTGCTTGCTTCTCCATGTTTGGTGTGAGAACTTGCCTTCTTAAACCTCACCTTATTGCTATCCCTCATAACCATAGCTACTATGGTACTGTAGGAGGTACTATGCTTACATACCGGTATATCGTTGCTGTCCTCTAATCTTCATATGCTAACTTTTCGTGTTTTTTCGTAAATTAATGCCCTACTAGCATCCTACAGCGTAGGACGCGATGCGTTTTGAGCGTGTAGACCATAGACTGTATAAAAAGAATGGACGAAGCGACACCATCGGTTTCTACAGAGCGTAAATTAAGCCGATGTTCAGGAATTTCAAAACCGCCATCTTTCAATATCGCGCCATCGCGTCATATCCTGCAGAATGACACCAGACCATTATTGGTTGGGTAGCTTGTCAATCAAAAGCGGGGGCGGGGAATGAATGCTATTGGTTGTGTAGCTTGTCAATCAAATCATCCCGCCCCTCCTAGAGCATAACCTACTTTATCGTCAATTTTAGAATAAATGGGATCATAATTTACCAAAACTTATATCATGATGATTGAAAGGAGACTTTAAACTAGAGACTGGAAGCATATAGTATTTTTGACAATGTTTATTAAGGTAAGAAAATCTCGTCTAAAGTTCGTCAAAAACCCATCCGCTTGCGTTCAGATAAATTCTTTCTGACATCAGCAGGGGTAAAACAGCGAAAACTACAGGCCATTCATAATGAACTGTCTCTAGAACTCTCTTCCTATTTCGATTCAATTTCAAAGCAGGAAGCTGTACCCTTGGTGTAGACCTGGTACTTTTGCATTTTTTTTTTTCAATTGTGAAAAGTAACAGTTTTGGACAGGTTTCCACCCGACAGAGACGATATGCATATTAGCTACGCCTACGACACATGGAGACATACTGTAGCAGAGCTCACTAAAGGAGTGGAGACGTTTTCAGCCCCGGGGGCAGGCCAGCCGGGGGAACCAATTCACACTTCATTAGTGAACAACAATTACTCTGACTGACCTGAGATTAAATGGGTGGCATATAGACCAGTCCTCCTGTCCTCTCTCCCTCAATGGATTAGTCACATCAAGACGAGTGTGTGTGTGTGTGTGTGTGTGTGTGTGTGTGTGTGTGTGTGTGTGTGTGTGTGTGTGTGTGTGTGTGTGTGTGTGTGTGTGTGTGTGTGTGTGTGTGCGTGTGTGTGCATGTGCATGTGTGCATGTGCATGTGCGTGTGCGTGTTTATTGAGGTGATGGAAAGTTAGTATCAGTTTCTTAATGGCGGTGTCGACCCTCTGGTGAACATTATTGCGTGATGTAAAGCAGGGTCTCCAAACCTTCCATGCTAAGGACACCCCAAATACTCTGAAGTACTCATTGTGAATTCTCTTGTGCCGCCTTGTTCTATGGGTGGGCGGCAGTGGTGGAAAAAGTACTCAAATGTTTTACTTAAGTAGAAGTATAAATACTGCAATGTAGAAATACTCTGTTATAGTGGAGGTGCTAAGACCCCAAAATATGCCGTTAACTTCAAGTCATGATGCAAAGGTCCCCTTTGGTATGGAAGTACCTTAGGGCCATAGGAAAACATTTATCCAAAGAGACGAGTTAGATCACCCTTCATTTCTGAAATATACACGTTTTTAAAAATGGCCGCCACCATTTACAGCAATACAGCAGAACCAATATCTTTGCTTCTGTTAAAGCTATAATAATAATATTGGTGTCAAAGTGTACATTTTTGGGGTCAAGTAATCCAATTCAATAGGTTTCCAGGCAAAAAAAACAATCATTTTCTTATTGCCATTGAAAACAGGGGTAAAATATGCACATTTTATTAGAAAAATATGTTTTAACAGGGTAACTTTCCATTTATTTCCCCGCTAAAACATTAATTTAGTTTTCCCTTTGGCTTGGAAGTACCTTAGGGCAATAGGAAATACATTATCCAAAGACACAAACTAGATAAGATGTCATTTCTAAAGTATGTGCGTTTAAAAAAATGGCCGCCGCCATTTACAGCAATACAGCATAGCCCATATCTTTGCTTCTGTTAGAGCTATAATGATAATATTGGTGTCAAAGTGTAAATTTCTGGGGCCAAGGAATACAATGAAATAGGTTCCAAGACTAAAAAACCCAATAGTTTTCTCATTACCCTCACAATGGGGGTAAAATATGCACATTTCATCAACAAAATAAGTGACAACAAAGTGACATTAAATGTTTCCCCCTATAAAAAACTTTAAGAAGTACAACCTCTTATACACATGCCATATGCTCTATGTGCGTCTGTCCAATCTAGGAACCCAGTCAAAAAAAGGAAAAAACAGCACCCTCTTCTGTTTTTTTCCTTTGAATTTGACTCTGGGGGGGACCTCCCAATAGAATGTGGATAACAGGATGGTGGCCATTAGGTCCGCCCTCAGCCCTCCACTTCCGGTCTATGTGTCTTTGTTTACATTCCTAACATTCCTAACTATACACGTTGTATCAGGAGCTCCCGACAGATTTACTGTAGCTGCGGAGCTCTGAAACTGTCTTGAGAGATTAGTGTCTGTCTGACTGTATGTGTATATGTCTGACTGCTATCACCTGAGAGTTACACCTGTTGCTGCCACAAAACATAAATTCTGCACCAGGGACTGCGACAATTTGATTAAATCAGAGGTGACAGAAAATCGGAGACACTTTGAGGTTCTTTTTGAGGTTTGTATTACTTTCTCTTTGAATACAGAACATTTTTTATGTTAGCTGTGCCATTAAAGATCAAAAAGTGGACAGAGCAAGAAGAAGACATGAAGAGTCTGTGAGCCCAGTAAAAACACAGTGCATGAATAGTGGTGGCAAGTTCACTGCACAGGCTATACTCTCATGCTCATCATCATCCTCATGTGAACAAACCACACCGTGTTCCTTCTGTGGTGAAGTTGGCAACAGAAAGGAACTAAGGAGGGCTTCCAACCTGGGATTGGATCGAAAAGTGAAATAATGTGCTCAGGTGCTGGGTGACAAGTGTCTGTTAGCTAAACAAGGACCAGGAGACCTGGTACTGCCAGACCCCTAGTGGTTGAAGGAAAAGAGGGACAAAAGAGGGACAAAAGAGATCTCTGTATGTGTCTGTCTGTGTCCCTTTTATGCCCATATATGGACAAAAGAGGGACAAAAGAGGGACGAAAGAGGGACAAAAGAGATCTCTGTAAATGTCTGTCTGTGTCCCTTTTATGCCCATATATGGACAAAAGAGGGACAAAAGAGGGACGAAAGAGGGACAGACAAAGCCTCATGTAGGCCGACCCTCTGGGTCTGGCAACAAGCTGCTGGTGACATGGTAGCTATGGAGGCAGTGCATCATTGTGCATGCCTGACTAGGCTCTATAGAAAAGCAGAAACCGCCGTTGTGACACGACAGAAAATAAGGCAACACAGGTCATCAGAGCACATGTCCTCAATGAATTGTTTGAGTCAATCAATTATTATTAAATGTAACGCCACGTGCCTTGTGAGGATATTGACATCAGATCTGTGCGACTAGATCGTGGCTGGTCCCTGTTATGTTGTTTGATGATGACCTGGCATGAAAAGCAACACATCTACTGATGTCTCCATCATCTTCAGAGCAGCTAAAATCCTCCGGGAAGAATATCTTCCGATGAAACAGTAATTTACAGGTTCCTTCACAGCCTCCTGATTCAATCCCTCCCCTGCTGCGATTGTTCCTAAAGATACTTCTGGATGGATACGGTATTAACCAGCCAGCCCCTGAACCAGAGAAGTGCCAGGTTGATACATCAATTGGGCAGCAAATCATTTACAACTCTGTGAGATGCAGATCCAAGAAATGTGGCAGTAGTGTTAGTTGTCACATAAGAGAAAGGGAAACACCAGCTTCACTGTATCTGGCAATGAATCTGCACCTGCATACTGGCAGTAAACACCAGGTGGATACCATGCATAAGCGAGGTATGTGTATGTGATATAGTGAAGTTTACTATTACTACTGCTAATTTGGGAAAGCAGCCAGTCCAGCAAGGGGCATTCACACACTGTCTGGGGGCTGGGGGTTGTCTTGGGCATGACGTAGACTAGTACCCCGGATGCGATGTTTTCATTCAGTCACATGCTACCAGCGGAATGTTGTGATTGTATCATGCTGAAGTTTACTTGAGTAGAAAGGATTATTTCACAACACCTGTGTGGTTATTCACAGTCACGATATAACAGTGTGTATCATATGATTGCTTGAAAACATTGAGTACAGTGATCAATCAGTGGGAGCAGATTGGTCCACCTCAGGCAGTTAAGGGTGTCTTCACCAATGGTGGTTTTGACAACATTGACCACAACCCATCATCAACAACAGCAAAATCAGCCCTCCACGTGACATGCATTAGCATTCGGTAACATCCTAGTTCCAGCTAAGATGGGGAAGAACCTGTACAATCCTTGCCAGCTTTCTACACAACAATGGATCTGGATGTTTCACTCCAAACTGATGTTCCTGCCCTTAATACAAACAGTCATCCTCAGCCAGCCTCTTGTCCTCTCAGCAACATACTTGAAGAAGGCTCCCAGTGGTTGGAGAGAGTCAGACACCTTGTGGGGAAAGACAACCTTGAGGGTGAAGAATGGATCTCATGGGCTGCATATTATGCAAGCATTGCAGAGCGTTGTTCAGCCCCCCCCATCCAGATCATACATACTGCCACTGTTCATAGAGTCTCCTACCAGTCCCATATGGCTTGGCTTGGCATGCAATGAATGTCCTCCTTCAAGCAATCAACTACCTAAATCCAGGTCAGACACCAGTCATGGTAGCTGATCAACCCCTATTCACACTTGCCAAAAAACGTCAGTGGACGTTCCCCCAGACAGAGCTTTGTGAGGACTCCTTCCTAGTTACATTGGGGGCAATGCATACAGAGAAGATGCTCTGGAGTGTGTCTGGAGACTGGCTGGATGGATGGCAGTGGATGGACTACAGCTCTTACCAATAGTGGTATTTCAACTAGTGGCAAAGCTCAGTCTTTCATTGATGTTGACCACATCTGCAGAACCCGGTACATGCAACAGGTGTCTGTAGCTGCTCTGTATGTACTCATGATGAAGGCTTATGAGCGATATTTGGAAAAGGCAACAACTGTAAATGATGAGTCGAGCCCCCTCTTCCTTGTGTCCTTTGATGAATGGCTTAAATTTCAATTATTTCAAGGGACTTGCCAGAACTGGTTATTTGCAAGTGCAAGACTCAAATTACCACGACAACCTCATTGTCATGGTAGTAAGAAAACTATTGGGGATTTGTTTTGCCTTGAAACCTAATTAATTGGATTCCTTGACCCTAAAAATGTACTCTTTGACACAATTTTTACCATTATAGCTTTAACAGAAGTAAATATGGGTACTGCTGTATTACTTCAAATGGTGGCGGCCATTTTTTAAAACGCATATATCTCAGAAATGAAGAGTGATCTTATTTGTCTCTTTGGATAATTTCTTTCTTAGTGCCCTAAGGTACTTCTATACCAAAGGGAAAAGTAAATCAAAGTTTTAGAGGAGGGGGGGTAAGTTACCCTGTTAAAACATATTTTTCAAATGAAATGTACATATTTTACCCCCCGCTGTCATGGCAATTAGTGAAGACTTGGGTTTGTAGCATTGAAACCTATTTAATTGAATTCCTCAACCCCAAAAATGTACAATTTGACACCAATATTATTACTATAGCTCTAACAGAAGCAAAGATATGGGGTCTGGTATAATAGTGGTTAATTGTCATCAGCCTTTTTTATAAAACGCCTATATAAAGAAAATGAAGGGTGATCTAACTTGTCTCTTTGGATATTTTTTTTCCTATGGCCCTAAGGTACTTCCATGACAAAGGGGAAAGTAAATAAAAGTTTTAGAGGGGGGGGGGGGGGGGGTAAGTTACCCTGTTAAAACGTTTTCTTTTTTAATGAAATTTGCATATTTTACCCCCCGCTGTCATGGTAATTAATGAAGTATTTGTTTTTTTGCCTTGAAACCTATTTAATTTGATTCCTCAACCCCAAAAATGTACACTTTGACACCAATATCATTATTATAGCTCTAACAGAAGCAAAGATAAGGGGTCTGGTGTAATAGTGGTTAATTGTCGGCGGCCATTTTTTTTAAAGAGCTATAAAAAAAATTTTAAGGGTGATCTAACTCGTCTCTTTGGATAATTATTTTCCTATGGCCCTAAGGTACTTCCATACCAAAGGGGACCTTTGCATCATGACTTGAAGTTAAATGTGTCTTAGCACCTCCACTATTATACGGAATTTAAAACATTCTTAATTTAAAAGTAGAAAAGTATTGATATAAAAATGTACTTAAAGGGATATTTCACTTTCAAAAAAACTTTTGGTCATTTTATCGTCTATTCAGGCTTTTGTGAGCCCCCCAGACAGTTTATAAGTTGCTAGATTTAGTATTTAGATATTTGATATTCATTTTATCAGACACGCCCCCTTCCTATACAAACCCATTATAACTTCAAACTCCATTTTAACCCGTTAGATTAATCAAAAACACTAGGGGTGTCACGATACGCCTATTTCACGATTCGATTCGACTTTCGATATTAAGGTCACGATTCGATTCGATTTTCGATACGATATATATTTTTAAAACGCCCTTTTTTTCAGCTTTGAGGGCTATATGATTATTAATTTAGGCTATTGTCTTGATTTGGAAAGAAAAACACATGTTTCTCAATAAGTCTCTTTTATTTGAATAACATCAAATGAGAATGAGAATAACAAAAAGGGTTTATGCCCTTACAACAACAACATTCTTGTGAAGCTCTATAACTAAATTAAATCTAAATAAATTATACAAAATTGAACATGTAAGAAAAAAGGATCCAAAGACAACTGTTATTTGGCTACATGTTCTTAAACTTCTTAAAGTATGTTCACATTGTTTGAACAGGTAAGAGCTTTAACAAACAAGAAATGTGAATACTAAGCTACGCCATACTATTCACTTTTTATTTTCAAATTCTTCTTCAAGAAGATGAGCATGTTCACATTTTCTGGAGTGAGGGCATTCCTTTGAGCTGTCACAATGTCTCCTGCTGTTGAGAACACTCTCTCACTTGCGACACTTGTTGCTTGAACAGCAAGATGATGTTTGGAGAGCTTTGCTAAATGTGGGTAAGACTGCTCATTATCTTTCCACCATTTCAGAGGATTTGACTCTAGAGGGGTGACTTTGGCCATCTTGTAGAGCTGAATCTCCTCTTCCACAACTTCAGGCCATGGTTTGGGGGCTCCTGCTTCTGATGTGGTGGGGGCTGTGGCTGTGCTGAAGAAATTGCCAAACAGTTCACTGAGTGCTGTTTTCTTTGCTGGGGGGGCTCCAGATGCAGTCTCTAAATCTTCTGCAGGGCTCTGGCTGGGCTCTTCTCCAGAGGCCTGGGTCAAAGGTCACATAAAACAGATAAAATAAATGAGAGGTCTATGCTTCCCTCCTGAGGCCATTTGTGGTGACATTTTTGGTGTGCTTACTGTGCTATCATGAAATATTAAAATGTTCTTTAAACTAATTATATCTTAGAAGAATTATATCACTTTTAATATTTAACATGACTTTTTTATAGTAGGAAAATCTTAAGATTTCTTTGTTAAATGAATTGACCACATACCTGTGTGGGACTGGGATGCTGTTGCAAGATTTTCTCAGCCAGAGTTTTGAAGATCTCACTCCGAGAGAAGTCATCCAGGTGGGGTAGTGACTTGAACCTAGGATCTAGTGCAGTGCTCTCATTCAGAAACTGTTGAAGTGTTGGGTCTGAATACCTCTCCTTAAAGTTACCTGCTATAGCAGATTTAATATCCCTCACAGTTGGTGAATCTGTGTCACTGGGTCGCATAGATGTCAGGATTGTGTGTTGGAGGGGAAGGACCATAGATACAGTGGGTTGCTGTTCAGAACTAAGCAAAGTAGTGACTGTTTTCAAGGGCTTCAGTACCCCAACCACCGCCTCCATGACTTTAATCTCTGCATCAGTGAGGGTGATGAGGTCCTTCACATTCTTTTTCACGCTGTCCTCTGTGAGAGCAGCATAAACTGCCACTTGCTGCTCTAAGTAGCGTTCTATCATTTCATAGCTGGAGTTCCACCGTGTCACAACATCTTGAATTAGCTTGTGAGGGGTTTCATTTTCCTTACAAAGTCCTAGCAACTTTTGTTTGCTTTTGAAGACAGCTGCTGCAGTTGTACTGCGGTGGAAAAAAGCAACTATCCTCCTGACTTTGCCCAGAATACGGGACATCTGGTTAACTCCTAACCCCTTCTGTGTTGCCAGATTCACTGTGTGTGCAAAACAACCTACATGTGGCGACATTCCAGCCTCTTTACAGGCATCATTAATGTAGTGAGCTGTTATGGTGATGTAACTCTCGGTTGATC
This sequence comes from Gymnoscopelus braueri, assembly GCF_963280865.1. NCBI lineage: Eukaryota > Metazoa > Chordata > Actinopteri > Myctophiformes > Myctophidae > Gymnoscopelus > Gymnoscopelus braueri. The sequence continues at coordinate 174,797 of NW_027660596.1, read as the reverse complement.
TGGAGGTCCACCCATCTGTTGTTAAGGCAATTAATTTTGCATGGCTCAGCCCTTCTATCATTTCTGCCTTCACCTTCTCATACAAGGCAGGCAACACTTTTGTGCTCATATGCGATCTGCATGGCATTTCGTAACGTGGTTCTAGGACACTGATCAAATGATTGAACCCAGCGTTCTCCACCACTGAAAGGGGTCGCATGTCTAATGCTATTAACACCCCAACTGCGCTCGTTATTTGTTGCGCGCGGGTCGAAAGATGTGGGAGTTTGGCTCTATAAGAGCCTGGAATTGTTGGCTGTGTCATCCTTTTACCGGCCAGATCAATGTCTTTGTGATGCCTGCGAATATGCGTCCCCATATTTGACGTGTTGCCTGAGCTGGGATACGGTACACGTGTGGAGCATAATCGACAAACGGTGGCCGTTTTGTTAACAACGCGTCGGGTGCCCTCATAATTCACTGGGAAGCCAAAATATTGCCAGACTTTTGACTTAAAGGAAGCGGGAGGGTTTTCCAATTCTTCCGTTTGTGTATCATCAATATCATCGCTGGCTTCAGCAGTGGCCATGGTGAAATGTAACGTTACTAACGTCGCAGTACAGACGCAACGCTACAGCGGTCTCTCTCTCTGTCTCTCCTCCACACTCCTCTCCTCTGCTGCGGTGTGCACTGTGTGTGTGGGTTTGTTGTGTCGTCTTTTTTTTTCTCCCCCGTCGTAAGAACGCATGCGCGATGCACGGAAAAACATAACAGCAGCTCCAGCATGGTTTCACCCGGACGTGCACTCGGATGTGCGCATGCGCGGGAGTATTTTTTTTTTTTAACCCTTGAATCGCGATACGGCTTTTGATTTCGATACACTGTATCGTACGTCATTTTCGGTTCGATTTCGATACGTATCGCGTATCGTGACACCCTTAAAAAACACCCATCCTTGGTTCTGCTGACTCACCCTGCCCTCCTAATGCGTGAGGGGGCCGTGATTTCTCGATTACTTTTTTCATTTATTTTATTATTTTTTTTTAATGTATTTCATTTTTTTCATTTTCCAAAAAAAATATTAAAAATAAATGAAAAAAGTTATCGAAAAAACACGGCCCCCTCGCGTATTAGTAGGGCAGGGTGAGTCACCAGAGCCAAGGACGGGTGTTTTTGATGAATCTAACGGGTTAAAAATGAAGTTTGAAGTTATAATGGGTTTGTATAGGAAGGGGGCGTGTCTGATAAAATGAATATCAAATATCGAAATAATGAATCAAGCAACTTATAAACTGTCTGGGGGGTTCACTAAAGCCTGAGTAGACGATAAAATGAGCAAAAGTTTTTTTGAAAGTGAAATATCCCTTTAAAGTACCAAAAGTAGAAAGTACTCATTATGCAGAATGTCCCATTTCGCAAGTTTTCAAATGTATACAAATCTTTTGTAAAAAGCAGATCTACAAGTTTACAATGAGTCGCACTGCAACGCATTGTGAGCTTGTAGATCAGCTATTTTCCGCAGGTTAATATCGGAATACTGATATATTATTGTTCCAATTCCAAACATGCAAACATGACCCGCTTTAATTACTTCGGTCTGTATTAGTAGCTTAATGACTAGTATTACAATTCTATTTTCTTTTTTATGTCCATTGTATTTGTATTTAAGTTCATAAAGTTAACATAAGTATAACTAAATGCATTTGAAATTAAATGAAAATGTTGCTTTTCAGGATTCCAATTAAAAAATAGCAACAAAAAAATCTGGACTCCAATTCAAAAATATCAAAAATATCAATAATTTCTGCTACTTTTGTGTGACATAGAATGGCGAAGTACGGCATTAATTTACGAATAGAGTTAAAATACGGATATAAGAGGTGTCTGCCCAACAGTATATGCAATGTGGCCCTCTGGAGTGAGTGTGGAAATATAGTGGCCCTCTCCATCATCAAAGTTGCCCACCCCTGGTTTAGAGGCAACGCTGTGGTAGTGGTGTCATGCAGGATATTCCAGTCATGTGGACCATCAACCTTTACTTTATAGAGTGCAGTCAGAAGACAGGCCTTGATAGCCACAGCGTTGATATACTGAATGTAATAGATAAGAACTTCAGAATTCTCCAGGCGCTCAACCGAACGCTTGTTTGCATGCAGACTTAGATGTGGAGTGATTTGCCTTCGTGATATATCAGGTCGTATTGTTTTAATATCATTAATTTGCTGTTCTTTTATTCACGTAGTATAGAGGGAATCTCCCTTGTTTGTCAATAAAGATGCCTTGCGCATGTAAAAGGTAATTTCTGTGTATGTCGTCTATAAACTGGACTTTAGGGTTTTATTGAACCAAGAGTGACAGGTCTGCCACGGCACATCAGCTGGTGACCCCGACCGTGACCCTGTCCAGTCCAGACGACCGCTGGATCCATAAGATCCAAATAACAATTCGCCCATACACTATGTGCTACAATTCCTTGGGGCCCCAGGAAGGGTACACACGGTGGTATATGTGAATTGTATTATATCAAACTTAGGTCAATTGTTAAAGATAATGTGTAAATATGATTGCAAGCATGTGAAGTCACCACTGAACAGCAGATTGAATGACCTTTGTGTATTAAACTAGGCTTTGAACTCCCCATACCCCATTATGCCCCGTTAGCGTGGCTGGGTGGACCGAGTTGATTCTCCCAGCAACTGTCTCTCTGTATTCTATGATCCTATAGTTTACTGAGACACTACACTGTCTCTCTGTATTCTATGATCCTATAGTTTACTGAGACACTACACTGTCTCTCTGTATTCTATGATCCTATAGTTTACTGAGACACTACACTGTCTCTCTGTATTCTATGATCCTATAGTTTACTGAGACACTACACTGTCTCTCTGTATTCTATGATCCTATAGTTTACTGAGACACTACAATGTCTCTCTGTATTCTATGATCCTATAGTTTACTGAGACACTACACTGTCTTTCTGTATCCTATGTTCCTCTGTGATCTTATAGTGTACTGAGACACTACACTAAGTGGCCTTTACACGGCTCTCTAAACCGCAAATCACGCCGGGTTCATGGGAGAAGATAGCGTGTAGCCTAAGTTGTGTACGTTATGTGTCGTTATATGTCGTTATATGTAAGCTGGGTCCGCGGCTTAGGGAAGACCCCAAAAATACTACATGTGTAAGCTGAGACTGCGGCTTAGGGAGGACCCCAAAAATACTACAGGTTATATGTAAGTTTAGCTCCAGCATCCGAGCGAGGTGACGTGAAGGACCCTAAATGGGGCCTTGATCAAAAAACTTACAATTTTAGCTCCAGCATCCGAGCGAGGTGACGTGAAGGACCCTAAATGGGGCCTTGATCAAAAATAATAAAATTTCTCCAGCATCCGAGCGAGATGACGTGAACGGCTGGCTCTGCAGCCTAGGGTGGCCCCCTAAATAGTACTACAGTGTGTCATATATGTTGTCTTTATATGTATGTTATATGTATGTTTTCCAAATGAATGAAGGTCTCTATATGTTTGTTTGTTTGTTTGTTTGTTTTGTCTTGTATGTAACAAAGTTGGTATATTGTGTCATTGTTAAGTGTACATGTTTGTATCTACTGTAAGCAGGAGGTGTGCTGCACACAGACTGCTGGTCCGTTCTGTATATGTTCGTTACGCCACCGGACACATCCCCAACTGGTTTTTACACTGAACGCCTGACAAGTGGTGACTGACCGTGTGACTGCTGCAGCTGTATGTGTGTCCCACTTTGGGGTAAGTGTTAGAGGTGAATGCATTAGGAATTGTGAGCGTATGAATGACAGGCGCACCCATTTTATACATTAGGGTCGTGGTTCAACATATTTCATATGTGCCCCTCGATCGTTGCCGTTCCTGGGTCCATATATGTAATTGGGTTGAACACAAATCATATAGTTCTGCTTGGGGTGGCCTTGTAGAGTACTACTGATTCTGGTTACTGTGGTGCATTCACAAGTGCATGGCTGCGTACCATTTTGAGTCTGACTCAGTGGGGCACAGTGATTTACTTCTGAGTGAACGGCGTGAAGGCCTGAGGACTGAGACACTAGGGGAATATTTTCCAGGGGGAGGAGAAAGAAACTCAGATATACCCCACATTCACGTAAGGTGCATCCAAGACACCTACTACTGTTCTTTTTTTGCTGAATTAAAATATTTGAGTCATATTGAAGCCTATACCCCTGAGAATTTACATACTGCAGTTATCCAACGTCAGGTTGACTAGTACTTTCAGAGTTAAAGAAAAATAAGGAGATAATTACAGTTCATGAATTACAAAAGGCTGTTGAGCCATGCATTGAGGGAGAGAAATTGCTTATTCTTTAAATCTGTTAAAATAGACAGTTGAAAGAATGGGGGGGAAGGAAGGCGCTGTGACCTTCACCCATTACCAGCTGCCTGTAGCAGTGGCACACACACACTGATAAGATTCCCACAACAATGTCAGTGGAAAAGGAAAACATTTTTTTTTTCATGTGAATGCTCCCAGCTAAAATGTAGTCATGGACAGTGGAAGTAAATCTGGTTGAAATTAGTGACCCAACATAAGTGTGTAGATCAACTAAATTCTCTGTAGAATAATAAAATAAATGCAGAAATAATGTACTGTGACCAATCCAGGTTATATCCTTAATACTTCTACAAGCAATTAGATCTGTTATTTTTGTTAAAGTTATGAACAGTCTGAAATTAAGTGATTTAACCTGTAAATTAGAAAAATTGAGTCAGTTATTTAAAAAATAAAATAAGAAGAAGAAAAAAAGAGAAGCGAGGTCAGAGGTGAAGTGAGAGAAATTACGTTCAAACAAATTAGTTTCTTCAGAGAATTCTGCAGAATATAAAGAAAACAGTAGCTTGCATACGTAGTATTCAAATTAATCTGTATTTTTAGGTATGGGGCAACTATATTGTGTAATTATATTTTCGCTAAAATTAATTATGGTGTACAAAAAGTCAGTGTTTACTTTCATAGGAGGACCAGCCAGCAGAAGTGATTCTAGACAAACAAAACTAAATATAAAATTACGCCAATTTGACCAGTAATAAGATGTGAGTTTTTTGTTTAAAATAAATACATATAATATATGTATTTATTTTAAACTAAAAACTCTATATATTATAATATTATTATTATTATTATTATTATTATTATTATTATTATTATTATTATTATTATTATTATTATAAGTTTCTCAGTAATAAAGCTATGCACGATTATGCATTATGTGCATTATGAGCTTGGTGAAAAGAAAAACATCCTTTAACTTGTTAAAACCGGCAAAGCATCTGCATCATTTTATAGATTTTAGCGTTGGCTATTCAAAAATAGCAGATATACAAGCTCACAGTGCATCACTTCGTGCCGCGCTGTGAGCTTGTAGATCTACTATATTTTAACTATGTTTGAAAAATCTTGAAAGTGTTTGAAATATTTTGAATAATTTTGACTTTTTTTAACACAAATCTGGTGGTCCCTGGCACAAAACATTTTCAGATGGCGGGTCCGCGTCCAAATACATATCATTTTTGGGGTCCTTGGCACGAACAGGTTTGAGAACTATACTGATTCAGAAGAATTGTACTGATTGTAGAATCAACCTCAGGTGTTAATGGGTTAAGTTCCTGGCAACACAACATGTTTACTATATTTAATGAACTTTTATTTTGACATGTTATAATAACTTAACTGTAAATCGGTGTTGTTATGGTGCTTGTGTGCACATGAATGGTGCATGTCTAATTGTCTATCCAAAACTAGATATTCAACTTGATGGAATGATGGATATTCACAGATGGAACAAGATGCAACTTTTGGCAAATGTATTTGTTTCCTTGTCACGCAACCTCCTCCACATTCTACTGTCAATCATGGTTTACACCAGTGGTTTTCAACCTTTTTCGCATCAAGGACCGCCAAATTGTCAAATATTAGCCCAGGGACCCCCATTTGAAAAGATATGCCAGGGACTCAACCATTGAAATTTCTTGGGGGTCCTACACTGTATCATCATCACTAGTGTTCCCTTAACTCTGATGAGAGTGTACAAAAAAATGTGTACAGACATATAAGGGTCAATTTGGTTGCTAACTATTAATTTGGCTGGGGACCCCCTGGAACCCCCTCAAGGACCACCCGTGGTCCCCGGACCACTGGTTGAAAACCCCTGGTTTACACAGATCTAGTTCTCTCTCTTGACAGACTGGCTATTCAACATGATGTTCAGTTGATAGATAGAGACAGAGGGGGAATTACATTTTATATTTTGCAAATTAGTTTCCTTGTCATTCAACCTCCACCATCAGTTTGATACTCTTCCTCATACCTTCACCATGTTTTATTATCAGAGACAGTTTACCTGTATGAATGAATGAACCATTGTAAAGCGCTTTGAGCACTTGGAAAAGCGCTATACAAAATGCAATTCATTATTATTATTATTATTACGTCTCTTTTCCACCAGCTATATAACACCAGTTTGTTTTATTTCATTTAATTTGATTTGATGGAGGTACAGGACAACAGCTGTAGCAAAACAGCATGTGAAATACATCGTCAATGTTTCGGCGATTATACAAACTACCCTGGGGGACCCAAGTATTTAGAGGGTTTAAATGGTTAAGAACGTATCGATATTTACTTTGAAAATTGGAAAATCAAAGCACAGTGCCAGAACCGGCTACGTCTGTTGTGGCCACCATGCAACACACACACACACACACACACACACACACACACACACACACACACACACACACACACACACACACACACACACACACACACACACACACACACACACTTTTATATTTGAAATATTTATTTATGTCCACATAATAAGAAGTACAGGATGTACAAAGGACATAAACACTGCCAGTGCAGTCAGATGAAGGGAAAACAGTTAGTTACAAAGCGCATGTAAAGCAGAGCAACGTTACATACAAAACAAAAGATGGCATACTTGTCGAACACAGCGGACAACAATCATGGGTAAAGGAAGCAACGCCTCCTCCAAATTGAGCGGCTTCCTATAATAGCTGATATTGAGCAGTACCTTGCTAATTGTTTAGCCCTCCTTTTGGAGAGGCCGGCCATTTGCAGGCCCCTTACAACCAACTTGTGCACGTGCCCTAGACTACCAAAGATAAAAACCAAAAGTTTACATCTGTAGCCTAGCTGAGAGATGGTCTGCTCTAACTGATGATATTTTAGCACTTTGGTTAGGAAGGCTTCCTCTAAGCTGTAATCAAAAGTACAGCCGACCTCGAGGATGAACACCTCCCTATGGTTTTCATTAACAACAATGACATCAGGGGTGTTAGCTGAAATGTTAGAGAATGAAAAAATGCAATTCATTATTATTATTATTATTACGTCTCTTTTCCACCAGCTATATAACACCAGTTTGTTTTATTTCATTTAATTTGATTTGATGGAGGTACAGGACAACAGCTGTAGCAAAACAGCATGTGAAATACATCGTCAATGTTTCGGCGATGATACAAACTACCCTGGGGGACTCCGGTCAACCAAGTATTTAGAGGGTTTAAATGGTTAAGAACGTATCGATATTTACTTTGAAAATTGGAAAATCAAAGCACAGTGCCAGAACCGGCTACGTCTGTTGTGGCCACCATGCAACACACACACACACACACACACACACACACACACACACACACACACACACACACACACACACACACACACACACACACACACACACACACACACACACACACACACACACACACACACACACCAACCAACCAACCAACCAACCACATCATTCAAAGCATGAACTGCTCAAGGTGCGGCCATAGTTCAATTCCAGGCCCTGCAGCAATGTGTCAAAGTGTCCCTGAGCAAGATACTTGACCCCCAACTGCTCCCCGAGACACTGCCCCCTAGTGCCCACTGCTCCTGTCACTAAGGATGGGTTAAATGCAGATACTGGTGTTTTCCAAAATATCCAGTGACAAATACCACAAAGGTGTGTGGACTACATTATTATTACGGGGCCAAAGCTCAGCTCTGGACCTGTCTTATTATTGTACGTATTCTGTTTCTGCCACTTTTCGCAGTTCTGGCTGAACCGTGCTGTCGCTTTTTACGAAACTCGGCCATATGGTAGATGGTCATGAAAAACTATAAAGAAATAAATCTCACAATCTTTCGTCAAAAGGTGGCGCTATAGCACTCAATTGAAAATGCCAACTTTGAACAGGTACAACTCATGCCCTGTTTCACCTACAGCCATAAAACTTCAATACACACATGCGTCTACTCATGATGAACAACTTTAACCCTCTGACTTTTGACATCTGACCTTTAGATCTCCCACCATTTTGAATTATATGAAAAACAGTTAAAACCTATCTCCTCCTGGGATTTTTGAGTAATCTGCACGAAACGTTTTACACATGAACTTTGGACCTATGCCGACAAACTGATGCAAAAGATTTTCCATAAGTGAAAAAATGAAGCTTTAATGAGCCAATGAATATTGCAGTTTTATGACAATTATTCATCTGCCCCTAACACATACATGCAGACTCACATTTCTTTGAAACTTTGCGTTAATGTTGAGGGTCATTCCAAATATTACTGAAACCAATCTTACTCCAATTGGTCAAAGGGGGGCGCTATAGCGATTTTTTGAAAGTGCAAACTTTAAACAGGCAAAAGTCATGCCTCGTTTGGCCGACAGCCATTAAACCTGCTTACACATGTGCCTTGACTCATGAGGAACACATGTATCACGTTGACCAGTAAGCTCCCCCCTTAGATTGTCCGCAATTTTGAGCAGTTTGAAAAACACTTAAACCCAGGATTTTTCAGCTATTTGCGTGAAACTGTATCATCTGTGTGATCTCCTTTTTCACAGGTTCTTGTCTGTTGGTCCAATGGCTTCTCCCTTAAACGTGTGCCTCACAACCTGAAAGTTGCCATTTCAAGCCTCACTTGATGCAGACTTCATTAAAGTTGCATTGCACACAACATGATTGTGTCAATTAATACATGTGCAATTGTTAAACGTAACCTGAAATACTTATTTGAGAGGGTATGTTTTTGCAATGTATGACATACTTCATTCTGAAAATAGCCGATCTACAATCTCAAAACTTTTCAGATAGCAACGTGTTTCTGAGCTTGTAGATCGGCTGCTTTCACTGGTTCAGTTTTATCTTCAACAGACAACCTCAGCCTGGTCAAAGCTATAGCACTATAAGTAGTGTTGCAGCCTGTCAATCCTAAGGTTGAGGGTTCGATTCCTGTTAATGGCAATAGGTTGACACGTCCAATCAATCCATTCTGCTTCCATCTTTCTCTCTCTTCAATCTATTGTTTCCATGTCTCTCTCTCTTCAATCTTTTCCGTTTCCATGTCTCTCTCTCCGCCCTTAGATTGTCCGCAATTTTGAGCAGTTTGAAAAACACTTAAACCCAGGATTTTTCAGTTATTTGCGTGAAATGGTATCATCTGTCTGACCTCCGTTTTCACTGGATCAGGTCTGTTGGTCCAATGGCTTCCCGCTTAAGTGAATGTTTCATAACATCAAGGTTGCCGGTTCAAGCCTCACTTGGTGGAGACTTCATTTAAAGTGCATTGCAAACAACAAGACTGTATTAATGAATACATATGCAATTGATAAAGATAACATTAAATGCTTATCTGAGAAGGTATGTTTTTGCAATGTATGACAAACTTCATTCTGAAAATAGCCGATCTACAATCTCAAAACTTTTCAGATAGCAACGTGTTTCTGAGCTTGTAGATCGGCTGCTTTCACTGGTTCAGTTTTATCTTCAACAGACAACCTCAGCCTGGTCAAAGCTATAGCACTATAGGTAGTGTTGCAGCCTGTCAATCCGAAGGTTGAGGGTTCGATTCCTGTTAATGGCAATAGGTTGAGATGTCCAATCAATCCATTCTGCTTCCATCTCTCTCTCTCTTCAATCTATTATGTTTCCATGTCTCTCTCTCTCAATTAATGCATGTGCAACTGTTAAAGGTAACATGAAATGCTTCTTGGAGAGAGTATGTTTTTGCAATGTATGACAAACTTCATTGTGAAAATAGCCGATCTACAATCTCACAACTTTTCAGATAGCAACGTTTTGTGAGCTTGTAGATCGGCTACTTTCACTAGTTTTCGTTCCGAGGAGACACAAAAATGCCTTTATTGGTAAATGGTTTGTGAACCAGTGATCTAGAGTAGTTCGGGACACAGAGGCTTGGTTCACAATGGACGGAAATACTTATAAATATCAACAGACACTACCAGTAATTGTGTCAATTAATACATATGCAATTGATAAAGATAACCTGAAATGCTTATTTGAGAGGGTATGAAGTATGTATGACATACTTCATTCTGAAAATAGCCGATCTACAATCTCAAAACCTTTCAGATAGCAACGTTCTTTCTGAGCTTGTAGATCGGCTGCTTTCACTGGTTCACTTTTATCTTCAACAGACAACCTCAGCCTGGACAAAGCTATAGCACTATAGGTAGTGTTGCAGCCTGTCAATTCGAAGGTTGATGGTTCGATTCCTGTTAATGGCAATAGGTTGAGATGTCCAATCAATCCATTCTGCTTCCATCTCTCTCTCTCTCTTCAATCTATTATGTTTCTTTGTCTCTCTCTCTTCAATCTATTCCGTTTCCATCTCTCTCTCTCTCTCTCTCTCTCTCTCTCTCTCTCTCTCTCTCTCTCTCTCTCTCTCTCTCTCTCTCTCTCTCTCTCTCTCTCTCTCTCTCTCTCTCTCATTCACCAGGTCAGGTCTGTTGTTCCAATGGTTTCTCGCTTAAGTGTGTGCCTTAAAACCTCAAGGTTGCCAGTTCAAGCCTCACTTGATGCAGACTTCATTTAAGTTGCATTGCACACAACATGATTGTTGCGAACGCGGAAGGAGGCCTCCGACCAAGTGGAGCTTACTATATCACCGTGCTTGGGTTGTGTATGTGTGTGTCTGTCCCTTATTTATGGTCTTTCCGTGTGTGTTCACGCTCTCATTGGCTCGCGCCCCCATGTGACTCGAAACTCCGTGCTGAAATGCCAGCAGCTGCACTGCCTGTATACAGCGTGTGTTCACGCTCTCATTGGCTCGCGCCCCCATGTGACTCGAAACTCCGTGCTGAAATGCCAGCAGCTGCACTGCCTGTATACAGCCGGCAGAGTGCACTACTACAGTGTGGTTGAAATATAGCAGCCTCAGTCAATCTGCGTTCGCTTCCAGCGTTCGCGCGTCTTACTTGTGTCAATTAATGCAAGTGCAATTGTTAAAGATAACCTGAAATGCTTATTTGAGAGTATGTCTTTTCAATGTATGACATACTTCATTCTGAAAATAGCTGATCTACAATCTCAAAACTTTTCAGATAGCAACGTGTTTCTGAGCTTGTAGATCGGCTGCTTTCACTGGTTCAATTTTATCTTCAACAGACAACCTCAGCCTGGTCAAAGCTATAGCACTATAGGTAGTGTTGCAGCCTGTCAATCCAAAGGTTGAGGGTTTGATTCCTGTTAATGGCAATAGGTTGACACGTCCAATCAATCCATTCTGCTTCCATCTTTCTCTCTCTTCAATCTATTGTTTCCATGTCTCTCTCTCTTCAATCTATTCTGTTTCCATGTCTCTCTCTCCGCCCTTAGATTGTCCGCAATTTTGAGCAGTTTGAAAAACACTTAAACCCAGGATTTTACAGTTATTTGCGTGAAATGGTATCATCTGTCTGACCTCCGTTTTGACTGGATTAGGTCTGTTGGTCCAATGGCTTCCCCCTTAAGTGAATGTTTCATAACATCAAGGTTGCCGGTTCAAGCCTCACTTGGTGGAGACTTCATTTAAAGTGCATTGCAAACAACAAGACTGTATTCATGAATACATATGCAATTGATAAAGATAACATTAAATGCTTATCTGAGAAGGTATGTTTTTGCAATGCATGACATACTTCATTCTGAAAATAGCCGATCTACAATCTCGAAACTTTTCAGATAGCAACGTGTTTCTGAGCTTGTAGATCGGCTGCTTTCACTGGTTCAGTTTTATCTTCAACAGACAACCTCAGCCTGGTCAAAGCTATAGCACTATAGGTAGTGTTGCAGCCTGTCAATCCGAAGGTTGAGGGTTCGATTCCTGTTAATGGCAATAGGTTGAGATGTCCAATCAATCCATTCTGCTTCCATCTCTCTCTCTCTTCAATCTATTATGTTTCCATGTCTCTCTCTCTCAATTAATGCATGTGCAACTGTTAAAGGTAACATGAAATGCTTCTTGGAGAGAGTATGTTTTTGCAATGTATGACAAACTTCATTGTGAAAATAGCCGATCTACAATCTCACAACTTTTCAGATAGCAACGTTTTGTGAGCTTGTAGATCGGCTACTTTCACTAGTTTTCGTTCCGAGGAGACACAAAAATGCCTTTACTGGTAAATGGTTTGTGAACCAGTGATCTAGAGTAGTTCGGGACACAGAGGCTTGGTTCATAATGGACGGAAATACTTATAAATATCAACAGACACTACCAGTAATTGTGTCAATTAATACATAATGCAATTGATAAAGATAACCTGAAATGCTTATTTGAGAGGGTATGAAGTATGTATGACATACTTCATTCTGAAAATAGCCGATCTACAATCTCAAAACCTTTCAGATAGCAACGTTCTTTCTGAGCTTGTAGATCGGCTGCTTTCACTGGTTCACTTTTATCTTCAACAGACAACCTCAGCCTGGACAAAGCAATAGCACTATAGGTAGTGTTGCAGCCTGTCAATTTGAAGGTTGATGGTTCGATTCCTGTTAATGGCAATAGGTTGAGATGTCCAATCAATCCATTCTGCTTCCATCTCTCTCTCTCTTCAATCTATTATGTTTCCGTGTCTCTCTCTCTTCAATCAATTCCGTTTCCATGTCTGTCTCTCTCTATCTCTCTTCAATCTATTCCGTTTCCATGGCTCTCTCGCTCTCTCTCTCTCTCTCTCTCTCTCTTCAATCTATTCCGTTTCCATGTCTCGCTCTCTCTCTCTCTTTCTCTTCAATCTATTCCGTCTCTCTCTCTCTCTCTCTCTCTCTCTCTCTCTCTCTCTCTCTCTCTCTCTCTCTCTCTCTCTCTCTCTCTCTCTCTCTCTCTCTCTCTCTCTCTCTCTCTCTCTCATTCACCAGGTCAGGTCTGTTGTTACAATGGTTTCTCGCTTAAGTGTGTGCCTTAAAATCTCAAGGTTGCCAGTTCAAGCCTCACTTGATGCAGACTTAATTTAAGTTGCATTGCACACAACATGATTGTTGCGAACACGGAAGGAGGCCTCCGACCAAGTGGAGCTTACTATATCACCGTGCTTGGGTTGTGTATGTGTGTGTGTGTCTGTCCCTTATTTATGGTCTTTCCGTGTGTGTTCACGCTCTCATTGGCTCGCGCCCCCATGTGACTCGAAACTCCGTGCTGAAATGCCAGCAGCTGCACTGCCTGTATACAGCGTGTGTTCACGCTCTCATTGGCTCGCGCCCCCATGTGACTCGAAACTCCGTGCTGAAATGCCAGCAGCTGCACTGCCTGTATACAGCCGGCAGAGTGCGGCAGAGTGCACTACTACAGTGTGGTTGAAATATAGCAGCCTCAGTCAATCTGCGTTCGCTTCCAGCGTTCGCGCGTCTTACTTGTGTCAATTAATGCAAGTGCAATTGTTAAAGATAACCTGAAATGCTTATTTGAGAGTATGTCTTTTCAATGTATGACATACTTCATTCTGAAAATAGCCGATCTACAATCTCAAATCTTTTCAGATAGCAACGTGTTTCTGAGCTTGTAGATCGGCTGCTTTCACTGGTTCAATTTTATCTTCAACAGACAACTTCAGCCTAGACAAAGCTATAGCACTATAGGTAGTGTTGCAGCCTGTCAATCCGAAGGTTGAGGGATCGATTCCTGTTAATGGCAATAGGTTGAGACGTCCAATCATTCCGTTTCCATGTCTCCCTCTTCAATCTATTCCGTTTCCATGTCTCTCTCTCTCTCTCTCTCTCTTTTGAGGGGCGGCCATAGCTGAGTGGTTAGTGAGCCAGCCTAGGGAGCCAGAGGCCCTAGTTGCCCCAGGTACGATTCCAGGCCAGGCCAGCAAATGAAATTTGTCCCTGAGCAAGACTCTTAACCCCTAATTGCTCACAGGCCCTCATTGGAAACAAGACCGCAAGGACTTTCATGAACAGACCTGTTAAAGGAATTATCCTAATCTATTCCGTTTCCATGTCTCTCTCTCTCTCTCTCCGATCTACAATCTCACAACTTTTCAGATAGCAACGTATTTCTGAGCTTGTAGGTCGGCTGCTTTCACTGGTTCACTTTTATCTTCAACAGACAACCTCAATCTGTACAAAGCTATAGCACTATAGGTAGTGTTGCAGCCTGTCAATCCGAAGGTTGAGGGTTCGATTCCTGTTAATGGCAATAGGTTCAGATGTCCATTCAATCCGTTCTGCTTCCATCTCTCTCTCTCTTCAGTCTATTATGTTTCCATGTCTCTCTCTCTCTCTTCAATCTATTCTGTTTCCATGTCTCTCTCGCTCTCTCTCTCTTCAATCTATTCCGTTTCCATGTCTCTCTCTCTCTCTCTCTCTCTTCAATCTATTCCTTTTCCAAGTCTCTCTCTCTCTTTCTCTTCAATCTATTCAGTTTCTCTCTCTCTCTCTTTCTCTTCAATCTATTCCTTTCTCTCTCTCTCTCTCTCTCTCTCTCTCTCTCTCTCTCTCTCTCTCTCTCTCTCTTCAATCTATTCCGATTCTCTCTCTCTCTCTCTCTCTTTCTATCTCTTCAATCTATTCCGTTTCTCTCTCTCTCTCTTTCTCTTCAATCTATTCCGTTTCTCTCTCTCTCTTTCTCTTCAATCTATTCCGTTTCTCTCTCTCTCTTTCTCTTCAATCTATTCCGTTTATCTCTCTCTCTCTTCAATCTATTCCGTCTCTCTCTCTCTCTTCAATCTATTCCGTCTCTCTCTCTCTCTCTCTCTCTCTCTCTCTCTCTCTCTCTCTCTCTCTCTCTCTCTCTCTCTCTCTCTCTCTCTTTCTCATAATTATGTTCTTTTAGAAAGTGAGCAACAGCAACAGTCCACCTGGCCTATTCCCATGGATTGGATCTACCCACCTCACCTGCTGTCATTCCCTCTCAATCCATAATCACACCTGCCCTCACTCACTCCTCATTAGTCTCTCTCTCTCTCTCTCTCTCTCTCTCTCTCTCTCTCTCTCTCTATTCCCTGGCCCCGCTTATCGCTGCTTGCAGCTATATTTATTATTATTGTTCTGAATAAACATAAAAATGCATGACCGTCTGTCTAGGATTCTGTTTAAACAGTCTGTCAGTAATAAAGCTATGCACGATTATGCATTATGTGAATTCATATTTTGAATAAGAGCTTGGTGAAAAGAAAAACATCCTTCAACTCGTTAAAACCGGATAAGCATCTGTGTCATTTTAACGATTTTATCGTTGGCTATTACAAAATAGCAGATATACAAGCTCACAGCGCGTCACTTCGTGCCACGCTGTGAGCTTGTACATCTGCTATTATTGAACATTTTAGAAATTTTGATATATCTTTTTTTAACACAAATCTTCTCTTCTGGTGGTCCCTGGCACAAAACATTTTCAGATGGGGGTCCACGTCCAAATACATATGATTATGGGGGTCCTTGGCATGAACATGTTTGAGAACTATAGGGTTAATAGTTCCTGGCAACACAACATGTTTACTATATTTAATGAACGTCCTTACTGGAAACTAGCTGCTGTGTTTGGAATGTGAACTGACAGAGGATTCCTGTAGACTGACAGTAAACAGGATAGACAGCTCATCATGTTGTAAATCGACTATTTTTCGGCAAAAATACAAGTACAGACCCCTGGGGAACTCCGGTCAACCAAGTATATATGTCACAGGTAGATTGGCATTCCAGGTAGATTGGAAGTGGAGCGCTTGTTTTTAGGCTCGGGACGGGGCTGCGATGCGAGGAGAACGACAACATGAATATACAAACATACTGGCTTCAGTGGCGCACTTCGATAATCATTGGACTCCCCATCCATTATCACTGGGAGTCTGGGTTTGACTCCCACTCGGGACATTACTTTTTCAAACAACCGCGGACTCTTTTTTTTCGCCGATAAAGTATAGTTTTGGATCATGACGGAGGCGCTCCGACTAAGGAGACCTTGAGGCCAAGGAGTCGCGCCCAAGCGCCTCCAGGCGCGAGTGCCCGCGACGACCGGCCGATGGTCTCCTAGTCGACTAAGCGCCGTCCGAGTTATGTACCGATAGGCACAGAATAGTAAATGATGTTGTGGGGACTGCGTTTGCCCCGCTATGGTTTGCCCCAACTGCCACTCACTGCACTAACATAGCCCGCCAGCCCCGCCTCCTCAGTCTCGCCCCCTTGTTCGCGGGTGTGTGTGCGCGCGTGCGTGCATGTGCGCGTATGCGTGTGTGCGTGCTCGTTTGTGTGCGTGTGCATGCGTGCGTGTGTGGTGTGGGACTCATGTGTGGCTTGCATTGCCCTCTGGCGTTGGTTCTACAGAATTGCCTGGGGGGCGGACGGGCGGTGAAAACAAGCGCTTATTTTCCATTCTACCTGGAATGCCAATCTACCTGTAACATATACAGTAGGGTTTAAATGGTTATAAAGAAAACATCACATGGATGCACCTGGGACATATCATCAGTGTTGTAGCCTGGGGTCATCGGGTGTTTCGGGTCTCGCAACAACATCGCCCAGTTGACCCAGCAGGGGTTGATCTAGCCCCGACTTACGTCCCAGTAGCTACCCACGGTCAGTCCTCTTAGGCAGAGACAGGGCCACTCAAGGAACGTATAGATATTTACTTTGACATTTTTAAAATCAAAACACAGTGCCAGAACCGGCTTTGTTTTAACCAAAAAAAATCAAGCTTGTGGATCTGGTACTTGCAATGCTTTTGTGTGATGATTGTCAAGACTTTTAGGTCTCTAAGTTAAAAGTATTGTAAAAGTATAAATGGGTCTAAAGAATGTGACTTAAAAATACATTTAATATATTTACATTACATTTCTTATATATTTCATGTTTACATTTCATTGATATAGTATTTACATTTATACATTTGTCTATGTCTTTAAAATGATTGTAACAGTAATACTATGGTTACGTGAGACTGGTATACTTGTGCGCATGCGCAGATGCTACTAGTCGTCTTCACAATGGTGGAGACGTTCATTCCTAATCTACCTGCGACAGGATCACACAGCCAGTTGGTATGTTGTTGACAATATTAGCTGCTAGCATGGCCTGCTACTTGTATTCTGTTGCTGCTGGTTCATAATGCAACCTGATAATAATGTCTAAAGCATGTGTGTGAATGTTTACATCCATTACTGTGTTGGCGTTAGTTGGGATTAATGATTATTGGCCAAACCAACTTAATATGAGCCGTTAGCATGTAGCTAAGCTAACGGCCGAGTGATCGCTAGCATGTGGCTAATGCTAACGTCGTTGCCGTGACTGAACCAACAATGTAAACGTCTCATCAACAAACTTTATGAACGTTACTGTGGTTAATGTTATCAATGCAGCTCAGTCAGTACATTGAAGAGTTGTGTATTGGTGTATTTTGTGTCTTGTAAATTGGACACTAACTTAATGGTAGCTGGGGGACGCGTTGGTAACCGTTCAGAATGCATCATGGGTAATGTAGTCATTTATGCTACAGTACTTTCGGTCCTACTGTGTTGAGCCTACTAGTGTTCCACTACATGCTGCTTATTTGTGCATCATATATATGTCATTAATATATGGTAATGCAATGTTTATTTTCTATTTCCAGGTTTATAACCTGTGGTCTGCACTGTGGTCTGACCTTTGTACTGTGTACAGTGGTCATCTGTGGATTTTGGTTACAAAATAAAACTACAAAAGACAAACACGAGTTGTGACAAAGACGTGTGATTCCTGTCAGCCTATTCGGAGGGCTTAAGATTTGAAAGATCCGAACAGTTATAAACCAAGGCCCGGCTTTCTGAAGAAGAGGACGCCGGATGACCTTGAAGAAAGGACAAATGACAATATAAGCAAATAATTAAAGAGACTGTTCTAACCCATCTGACTGAGCTAACAGCCCATCAATACTGCTGCTTGTTCATCTGCTAACCTGCTAGCCGGAGATAAAAGATAATTAAAGCCAAGAAGAGGAAACAAAGTCTGACAACAGGACTATTGAGCCCAGCTGGCATAAAGATTATATATTTTCGGTCAACGCAACAAAAGAGCAAGATGACAACAACAGAGGAGGAGCTGGAGAAGCTAAAGCAGAGGCGTTCGGCAGCCCAAACCGCTTTCACCAAAAGAGCCAACCATCTCATCTCCAGGGCTAATGCGCTGGGAGAAAGCGAACTGAGAGTTGAGTGGAGGAACCTCAAAATGGATCATACTAGAGTCAGAGATGCTGGGTTTGAATATGGCATGGCCCTACGAGAAGTGGATGATGAAGAGGCCACAAAGAAGGCGGAGCAAGTCGACGAGAAAACGTCGGAGTGCGACCGTAAGTTTGATGAAACCGAACACATCGTCCTAAAGAACTTCTGGGCCAGGTTCGCTGAAGAGGCAATTAACACCCTCGCCATAGAGGCTGAGTCAGCATTGGACAAGGCCGAGACAAGCGACCACCAGCAGATGACTAAAAGGGAGCGCGAACTAGTAAATAGAAACCTGGAACGAGATGTCGACGAGCTCAACAAAGCAGTGACTGAATGGATAGACGTGATTCCTAGACCCAAAGTAACAGAGTCAAGGGACCGTACTAGGAAGCTGAGAAAGCGACAAGAGACACTGTGGGATAAATGGGCGTGGCGAGGCTGGCACCAGTCTGACGACGAAGAGGAGCTGCGAGGACAGGTGAAGCCACATGTTGCGGTAGAGGAAAACCAAAACAAAGAGTTAACCAGTGAGCTAGCAGCGATGCCTGCCACTCACCCTGACCCGTTCTTCCCCCAAGTCACTCAAACGCCTGTAGGTGGCATCCAGCCTAGCATGCCCAGTGTGGCCCCCAATCTCAGCTTTGGCGCACATCAGAATGCCGTGAGCACACCACATGGCACCCACAGCACACTGCAAAGTGGTTCCAGCATGTACCCCGGTGCTTACAACTTCAGGCCCCAAATTACTCTAGAGCGAGCATGCCTGCCCATGTTTTCCGGCAACATGAGAGACTATTACCGTTGGAAAGCTGAATGGGAGGACCTGCAGCAGCTGGGAAACCCATATGGGTTGGAAAATGTGAAAAAGTTCCATCTTCTAGGCAGCCTAGACGAGAAAGTCAAAAGGGACCTCGTGTTGTCCAGCTGCGGATCCGCTAACGACGTGTTCAGGCTCCTGGATAACAAGTACGGTAACAAGCCGAAGATAGTGTTGCTTATCTCGAAAGAAGTGCACGGACTTTCCCCCGTTAAGGGAAACCAACCCAGAAAGACAATCGAACTGATTCAGGCCGTGGAGAGAGCTCTCCGTGATCTCCAAGTCCTGGGGGAGGAAGATGCCGTGAAAAATAGGGTGGTGGCGCAGTCAATTGAGAGTAAGCTGCCTGACTCCCTGAAAGAAAAGTGGCTAACTCATAAGAAAGACCCTTTAAGCGGCTTTTCACCACGCAACCACTTCGATTGCCTACTGCAGTACCTGAAAAGGCAAGAAGACATTCTCGAGGAGTTGGATCAGCTGCAGCCTAGCCCAGCGGACTATCCTGAGCGAATCAACGACAAGAATAAAGAGAAGAGGGCATTCACTAAAGCCACATCGGTAAACACCCAAAAAGGCTCTCAACCAAGCTCATGCATCGCGTGTGGGGATGAAGAGCATGCAGGGAAACTGTTTGCCTGCAAAGTCTTCAAGAAGCTCAACCTGTCAAGCAAGAAGGCTCAACTGAAGAAATCAGGAGCATGCTTCAAGTGCTTGCGCCTTCATGGTGAAGACGGCAGTTGCACCCAAAAGTTTCTATGCTCAAAAGAAGACTGTCGGAAAGGAGGGTCCTCAGACCACAATTACCTGCTCTGTCCAATGCCACCAACGAAAAAGAAGAGTGGTGAGCAGAAGACCGGAGAGCAGAGATATGCAAAAGTGGAGAAAAAGGGGATTGGACTGACCGACAAACAAGAGGAGCTCCTTGCCAAGCTCTCCCCTGAGTTGAAAGCTGAGTTCAAGGAAGCCTTCTCAAACAAAATCTCAACAACAGTGTGCACCAGCACCAGCCGTGAGCCAAAAGAGTACCCAGTTGTAATGATGCTACTAGAGGTAACGACAAACTCAGGCCAGCTAATCGGCACTCTGATTGACCTCGCTTCAGATACCAATTACATCTCGATGGAAGCCGCTGAGCGTCTCAAGCTAAACGGCGAGAACATCAAGTTAATTGTCCAAGGAGTTGGAGGGATGGAGAAGACAGTTGCTACCAAAAGGTACACCCTAAGGCTAAGAGTACGAACTCCCAAAGGCACAGTGACAGAGCACAAACTCCTCTGTTACGGCTTGGAAAGCATCGCTAAGGTGAACCAGGCAGTCACGCCGCAGCAACTACAAAAGTTCTTCCCAGACGTCGCAGCTGAGGACTTAGTCCGCCCCGAGAAGATCGACCTGCTGATCAGTCACAGGGAAGGTCGCCTGGTCCCACAGCCAACCAAAGTGGAGGGAGACCTCGTCCTTTGGGATGGCCCCCTGGGGAAGACAGTCGGTGGAACTCATCCTGACCTCTTTGAGGTAGTGGACCTAGCAGTGCATAGGTCTGACACTCACTTCGCACGGTCGATGAGAATAGCTTCAAAGGCGTACAGAGAGATCCTCGTGGGTCCGGCTAGACCTAGCGAAGCCCAGGAGGAAGACGGAGAACCAATCCTTCGGAGTACTGCGGCTACCAACAAAGAAGTCATCGAATGGTTCAAGTGGGACAGCGTCGGCGCAGCTTGTGATCCTCAATGTGGAGGCTGCAAGTGCGGTAGATGTCCGCCTGGAGGCAAAGAGATGACCTTAGGAGAGGAAAGAGATCTTGAAAAGATTAAAGAATGCCTCACCTACGTGCTAGCTGACAAACACAGCGAATCCCCTCACTGGGACGCGGCTTATCCATGGAGAGGAGACCCCGCGACGCTGCCAGACAACCGACGTGCAGTGGAAGCTACCTTCCGGAACACGGAGAAACGTCTCGAGAGGGAGCCGGTGTGGAAGGCTGCGTACAGAGAGCAAATCCACGATATGGTCTCAAGAGGAGCTGCCGCTAAACTCACTAAAGAGGAACTCGACAGCTGGAAAGGACCGAAGTGGTACATCAGTCATCTCGTCGCACCAAACCCTCACTCATCCTCAACCCCTGTGAGAATCGTATGGAACAGTAGCCAAGAGTTCCTGGGGGTGAGTTTGAATGACCTCCTGCACAAGGGTCCAGACGTCCTCAATCTGATCCGAGGAGTCCTTCTGAGATTCAGGACTGGATTGTACGCCGCCCTAGGCGACGTTAAGAAGATGTATAACTCAGTTTGGCTAAAGGACGAAGAAGTACAACTCCATCGATTCCTCTGGAGAGACAACCCAGAGGATGAAATTGAAGTCTTCGTCGTCGTCAGGGTCAACATCGGAGATAAACCTGCAGGTTGTATTGCCCAGGTCGCCATGAGAGAAACGGCAAATCTGCCCCAGTTTGCATCCATGGTGGAAGAGCGCCGGGTTCTGGTAGAAGACAGCTACGTCGATGATATCTTGACGTCCCACGACGACCTCAAGACACTGGAGAAGATCACCAAAGGAGTCGAAAAGATCCTGAAGGCTGGAGGCTTCTCCCTTAAATCGTGGGTCTTGACAGGCCAAAGTGGGAGGTCTGGGACTGCGGCTGACTCCAGTAGCAGTAAAACAATCGTTTCTGCGCCCAAGACTCTGGTGTTACCCAACCAGATGCTGGACGAAGAAAACAAAGCACTTGGAGTCGGCTACGAACCAGAGACTGACAAGCTTCGTGTAATGACGTCCATCAATTTCTCGAAGAAGCGAGGCAAGATGAGGACGGGACTTGATCTTCGCGAAGAGGAAGTCAGAAGTAACACTCCAAACCCCTTGACCCGGCGCATACTGCTAAGCCAGGTCGCTGGGTTCTACGACCCCATTGGGCTTGCCACGCCTGTAAAACAGAAAGGGGTAATGCTTGTGAGGGAGTCGTACCAAGAAGCGGGACTAGGAAATCCAACTAAAGACACTTGGGATGACCCTCTCTCGCCAAAACTCCGGGAGGCGTCCATAAGACTCTTCGAGGAGTATGTGAGACTCGGCCAGATCAGGTTCGAGAGAAGCCTTACACCTCCAGGAGCCATCGGCCGCCCAGTTGGAGTAACGTTCTCAGATGGGAGTGAGGCTTCCTACGGCGCCGTGCTCTACCTCCGTTGGGAGACGCAAGACGGGGTCGTCGTAAGGTTGGTTGAGTCAAAAGCCAAACTTACTCCTCTCGACCAGAAAGGGGACGTGATTAAGGCAGAGTTATGCGGCGCTGTTTTCGCAAGCCGTCTGAAGAAGTACTTTGAGAAGCACTGCCGCATCGAAGTCGCACACTGGATCCACTTCGTGGATAGCCAAACAATTCTAGGAGCGATCCAGAAGGATAGTTACGGCTACCAAACCTTCTTTGCCAACCGCATCGGAGAGATACAAATGGCTGGACCAGTGGAAGACTGGAGGTGGGTTGACGGCTACCTCAACATATCAGATATTCTCACAAGGGGAGCAACTCCCGAAGAGCTCGACAATGAGTCAGAGTGGCAACGAGGCCCAGAGTTCCTGAGATGGCCTGAAGCTGAGTGGCCTGTGAAGATGGCCAGCGAAATCGTGACTACCGTCGCTGATGACGTCAAAAGGCTGCAGAGAAAGGCATTCTCAGCTGTAGTCACCAGGGCTCAGTCACGAAAGCTGTCAGGCCCCAGCAACACTGACATCGGTGCAGACTTGAGAGACTCTACGCTGCAGCCACCGCCGAAAGACCAAGGTCCAACTTCAACAGCAGAAAGGCCGAAGAGGAGACCCTGGGGCGTGGCTCTCGTGAGCCTTGTCGAGCCCGAACGGTTCAGTAGCTTGTCAAAACTATGTGGAACTGTCGCCTGGGTTCGACGAGCTGCGGACTCCTGGCTGAATGCAAAATACCAAGCCTCGGAGTCAGCACAGTGGGAGGCAAGGAGCTCTAAGCTGTCTGCAGAAGAGAGAACTTTGGCCTTCCAAGACCTAGCCCTAGCGGCCCAAGACGGCGTGGACTTTCAGGACACAACCCTGAATCGTCTAGTTGTGACCAAAGATCACAACACAGGACTCTTGCTCTGCGGCGGTAGGGTCCAATCTTGGAACGAAGACGGAACAGCTGTACCGTTAATACCTTTCCAGTCATGGCTGGGAACCTTGCTCGCTAGAGAAGCTCACGAGGCAAATCATGAAGGCGTTGCGGCCACACTGCTGCGCACAAGAAGAAAGGCCTGGGTGGTACAAGGTCGGAGGATCGTCAAGAAGGTGGTCAACGAGTGCATCTCTTGCAAGAAGCAAAGAGCCAGACTATGCCGGCAAGTGATGAGCAACCTACCTCTGGAGCGTACCAACAGAGCAAACCCATTTGAATATACAACACTGGACCTTTTCGGCCCCTTCGAGGTGAGGGACGCCGTGAAGAAAAGAACCAAGAAAAAGGTCTGGGGAGTCGTGTATTGCTGCATGGCTTCCAGGGCCGTCCACGCTGACCTCGTCGATGACCAGTCTTCCGAGAGCTTTCTTCAGGCCTACTCCCGATTCACTGCTTTAAGGGGGCATCCCATGAAGTTATGGTCGGACAGAGGTTCAAACTTCGTGGGCGCCAAGCCTGCCCTGAGAGAGCTGCACAGGCATCTAGCCTGTGTACAGAAGGCATCAGTTGAGAACACTGCCGCCAGAAATGGCACTGAGTGGCAGTGGGACTTCCATCCTGCGGACTCGCCCCACAGGAACGGAGCAGCAGAGGCAGCTGTTAAACTCATCAAAAGAGCACTCAACAGCCTCGGCGGAACCACCGGCTGCTACACCTGGGGGGAGTTCCAGACCCTACTCTACTCGGCAGCCAACTTGACCAACGAACGACCCATCGACGCCAAGGCGCAGGAGCAAGAGGACTCAGTGGAGTACCTGACTCCTAACTCCCTTATCCTTGGGCGCACCGGACAAGGAGGAGACATGCACGGGATCGACGTGGAAACTCATCCATGGCGCAGGCTGAGAGCTGTCCAGACTGGAGTGGACAAGTTCTGGTCTAAGTGGAGTGAGCTGGCGGGCCCGAACTTGTTCATCCGACACAAGTGGCACCGAGCAGAGAGAAGTGTCAAGGTTGGAGACGTGGTCTGGATCGCAGATCAGAACGCCCTGAGAGGACACTTCCGGCTCGGCCGAATCGTCATCACGTATCCAGACGAGAAGGGGGTGGTCCGCGACGCGGACGTCACAACCTGCATCGGCCTTCCTGCCCCTCTTGTATCCAGAGCCCGGGGGAAGGACTCTACCCTGCCCACGACCATCGTCCTTCGCAGAGATGTGCGGCGGCTGGTCGTTCTGATTCCAGTTGGAGATCAACAGGAGGTGAGAAAAGTCCTCACCATGGGTACCCAAAAGACTATGTGACTCTAAGTGAACTTTGTTTAGTTAGCGGGTAACCCAGGGAGGCAACTGAGTGGTTCAAGGGCACACCTACACTCAGTAGGAGGACTGGTGGTGGGACCTACCTCCTGAGTTAGTTTTGCACGCATGATGTTCCGCTTTAAAACTGTGAAAGACACTTTCGTTTGAAAAGCACTTTAATTTGTAATGCCTACAAGGGTTGGACTTTAAGTTTGAAGTGCTCACTGAGTGACAGTTGTGTTTATTGTAACCTCCTTGGATAATAATCAGTCGGTTAAGTGGGAGGTGTCAAGACTTTTAGGTCTCTAAGTTAAAAGTATTGTAAAAGTATAAATGGGTCTAAAGAATGTGACTTAAAAATACATTTAATATATTTACATTACATTTCTTATATATTTCATGTTTACATTTCATTGATATAGTATTTACATTTATACATTTGTCTATGTCTTTAAAATGATTGTAACAGTAATACTATGGTTACGTGAGACTGGTATACTTGTGCGCATGCGCAGATGCTACTAGTCGTCTTCACAATGGTGGAGACGTTCATTCCTAATCTACCTGCGACAGGATCACACAGCCAGTTGGTATGTTGTTGACAATATTAGCTGCTAGCATGGCCTGCTACTTGTATTCTGTTGCTGCTGGTTCATAATGCAACCTGATAATAATGTCTAAAGCATGTGTGTGAATGTTTACATCCATTACTGTGTTGGCGTTAGTTGGGATTAATGATTATTGGCCAAACCAACTTAATATGAGCCGTTAGCATGTAGCTAAGCTAACGGCCGAGTGATCGCTAGCATGTGGCTAATGCTAACGTCGTTGCCGTGACTGAACCAACAATGTAAACGTCTCATCAACAAACTTTATGAACGTTACTGTGGTTAATGTTATCAATGCAGCTCAGTCAGTACATTGAAGAGTTGTGTATTGGTGTATTTTGTGTCTTGTAAATTGGACACTAACTTAATGGTAGCTGGGGGACGCGTTGGTAACCGTTCAGAATGCATCATGGGTAATGTAGTCATTTATGCTACAGTACTTTCGGTCCTACTGTGTTGAGCCTACTAGTGTTCCACTACATGCTGCTTATTTGTGCATCATATATATGTCATTAATATATGGTAATGCAATGTTTATTTTCTATTTCCAGGTTTATAACCTGTGGTCTGCACTGTGGTCTGACCTTTGTACTGTGTACAGTGGTCATCTGTGGATTTTGGTTACAAAATAAAACTACAAAAGACAAACACGAGTTGTGACAAAGACGTGTGATTCCTGTCAGCCTATTCGGAGGGCTTAAGATTTGAAAGATCCGAACAATGATCAGAGTGTAGAAGAGAGAGTTGCGTCACGCTTTGATCTCACCGCAAAGCAGGATGTTGCCTCCTGTAGTTCCAAACAGGAACTTCCTCATTGAGATAGAAACAGAACTTCCGCATTCCATTCTTACGATGGGAGTCAACGCTAGTGTCGTCACTCTCATAGTTATATCACGCTGAGTATGATCAAGTATAGGTCGTTAATATACACAAAAACACAAAAAGTTAGAATATGGAGTTCAGAGTTTTCTGCCCGACAACCAGTGGTGGAAAAAGTACTCAAATGTTTTATTTAAGTAAAAGTATCAATACTGCAATGTAGAAGTATTCTGTTACAAGTAAAAGTCCGGATTTCAAAATGTATTTGAGTAAAAGTACAAAAGTATTGGTATCAAAATGTACTTAAAGCACCAAAAGTAAACGTACAGCTTTTTTTTTAAATAGCCGATATAGAAGCTCACCACGCGTCGCATCCCTAGGTATAAAATAGGGCTACAGTGGTTAATGTTTAATAATGTAATAATGTATATCTGCAAAGTAAGTAGTAACTAAAGTTTTCAAATATTTGTAGTGGAGTAAAAGCACAATATGTGCCTCTGAGATGTAGTGGAGTAGAAGTAAAAGTGTAGACAATTGGAAATACTCCAGTAAAGCAAAAGTACCTCAACATTTTACTTAAGTACAGTACTTGAGTAAATGTACTTAGTTACTTTACGCCACTGCAGACAACAGTGATATCATATTTCACTGCCTACCATGACTGTTGAACAGTCACTGAGCCTTCCTGTCACCAGGCTGTCCTGAAGACACAGCATTATTCTTCTGTGTGTATCACTGTTGTCAGGCAGAAAACTCTTATCTGCATGTTCTAACTTTTTGTGTTTTTTTCATAAATTGACGTCATACTTGATCATACTACAGCGTCACACATAAGCATCAAAAGTAGCAGATCTACTATTTTTGTAATTTTTTTATTTAAATCCTGAAAAGTATCAGTTTTGGACATATGAGGTTTCCACCTGACAGAAATGATATATGACTATTATGACTAAATACTATGACATCCGCTACTTTTAAATGCCTAATTTAAAAAAAAATCCCCCTTAATCCATGCACCATATGTGCATTATCTGTCATTACGTCTAACTGCTTGATACCACTGCAATTTATCCACCACACACACCTTATATATGTAATGCACCGTATGTATATTTATTATGTATGTTTTTCTGTTTCTTCCTTTCCATATCTCTTTACAGCTTTCTTAAAACTGCAATGATGGGGTTTGTGCAACAAGTAATTTCACCCACTTGTACCATCATTTTCTTTTCTTTTTTACTGAACACACCAATTATGTTCGTATAGAGAGACTCTGGACAAAGCTGGATGTACGGCGGTGGATTCTAACCCACAACTGGGATCTTTAAGTGAGCTAGGGTTGATGTGTGGATGTACTCAGATTCTCCCTCAGATGTCTCTGCTACAACAGGGAATGACGACACTCTTTATATTGTCACTCACTGATAGTATTGCTGTTCTGATGTGGTTCTAGAAATTAAACATGGCAAATATGTATATTCATTATATGAAGTAAAACATTATTACAATAAACTAAAAATCATTCCCACAATAGGAATTAAGTAGCTGTATACTATTGACCCTGTGCCTGTGGTGTAAAGTAACGAAGTACATGTACTCAAGTACTGTGCTTAAGTACACTTTTGAGGAATGTTTACTTAAATGTTTACTGGAGTATTTACCATTTTCAGTACTTTTACTTCTCAGAGGCAAATATTGTACTTTTACTCCACTACAATTATTTGAAAACTTTAGTTACCAGTTACTTTGCAGATATAAATGATTACATTATAAAACATACATGAACCACTTTAGCCCTATTTTATACATAGGCTATTTTCAAATATTTTAGTACTTTTACTTTTGGTACTTTAAGTACATTTTGACACTAATATTTTTGTACTTTTACTCAAGTAAGAGTACTTTTTCCACCACTGCCCTGTGCATATTTGTAACAGCAAGCTTATTCTGTAAAGGAGTCTCTCTGCATAACATACACTCTAAACACTTAGACCCTCTATATACTTATAAAACAAGCTACAATACAAAAGTATGGTAGTTATAATATGCTGTTCTTCTAAGCATAATAATGTAATTTGACCAACACGGAAAATACTTCATAAACCTTGTTATAAGTTGTTATGTATCATTATAAACATTAGTGTTATGAAGCCTTATAATGCATTGTAAATGTGATTATAAAGATAGACCCGACCTTTAAGTAAAGCATTACACAATACACCTTGCTTTGTCTTTGCATGCATCTCTTTATTCATGACGATGTTCACAACATCTTGGATTATGTATTCATTTAAAAGCCCTGACAGGTCACCACTGTAATAATATTTGATACAATACAGATATCTACTGTATGAGTTTAGGATTAAACAGAGTCCCAAAGAGAGAAAAAAACCCAAATTAAAACCATGAAAAATAGTAAATATTGCATCATGCCTTTTATACCACGGCTGTGCTTTTCTAAAATACATGCATGTGAACCTAAACATGTTTAAGGAACACGTCTGATCTTCATCGCTACAGCCTTCAGGGAGTAATAATAACGCTTCCATGTGTGCCAGATTACACCGTGGGCGTGACTCGTTTCCTTTCCCCAAAGGTAGACACCATTGGGATTAGCATAGTTGACGAACCGTGCACCGTTGTACCAAAATGCACCGTAATGATGACTGGCACAGTTCCCGTAGCTCCACGTGCTTTGATCTTTGTCAAAGGTTGAGAATTTCATTCCATTGGCCTCGGTCAGTGAGTCTCCTGCTCCTCCATCCTTGAAGTCAGCAACCTGCAGCTTGTAGCCATCAGCCTCAGAACCCACAGAGAAAGAGGAATAAGAGGCAAACGCTGTGTTTCCCTCAAAGTCTTCCATGTCCACCCTCAGCTGATACTTTTTGTCCTTGGTAAGGAGATGTATGTTCTCCAGTCCCAGCCAGTACTCGCCTGATGCGTCTCCAAACCCAGCTCGGTACTGAGCCCAGGGTCTGTAGAAGTTCAGAGTGCCGTCCACTCTTCTCTGGATGACAGTCCACTTCCCTCCATCTGTGTCCATGTCACAGTAGACCTTGGCAGGTGGAGTAGTGGGGTAGATGGTGTACACACCACTCGCTGTGGAGACTTTTTTGTAGATTTCGTCACAGTCCAGAACCAGCTTGTGATAACCATGATCACCATTGTTGTAGTTTTCCTCACAGTCCAGATCCTGGTTGATTCCACAACGAGGAGCAGAGTGGACTGTTACAGCCAGAAACAGAACTGCAGCAACAAGTATCATCTTGAAGTTTTGAGTTGTAGCTTGTTGTTCAGATCAAAGGACGTCTGAGTGTGTTGAGTGTATGTTCAGCTCCAGTAGAAGGTTCAATGCAGTCTGTGTGTGAGACCCTTCTCTTATAGTTAAGAATGGTGACGTATTGACACCAAAGAGATCGTATGATAGATAAAGGTACTCTGTCACCAGACCAGTCTGACCTGCCTATACATTTTTGTTACATAGTACACACACACACACACACACACACACACACACACACACACACACACACACACACACACACACACACACACACACACACACGAACCAACCACATTATTCAAAGCATGCACTGCTCAAGGTGCGGCCATAGTTGAATGATTATAGAGCCCGCCTTGGAACCCAGAGGTCTCAGGTTCAATTCCAGGCCCTGCAGCAATGTGTCAAAAGCCAAATTCCATTCCCCAAAGTTCGGTCACTCGCTCACTCTCCTCGCTTCCTCCACTCGCGCCTAAGCCCCGCCCCTGCGAGGAGCCGAGGATTATTTGCGAGGACAGAGTGGCCGACCAGCTGGCCTCAAAGGATCGGACTGCACTTAGCGTCATTTCAAAGCGACGGCAAATTCCGCGATCACTTATGACGTCTCACACAGCTGGATCACTGGAACACAGCCAACACAGCCAACCGAGCCGATCATATAGCTTGTCATTGCCATGAAAATAATATATATGCATAGAATAATATGCAGGTATAGAATAATACAGAATATAAGAATAGACAATTCATCAATGTGGATGGCCACATTGTTATCTTTATAGTTAACATTTTGTGCAAAGCCATTTATTCCTGAAATAGTGAACGAAGCGCCAGGATGAGCAAACTTACATTTATGAATTAAATCCTGACCCGTCCCTCTTTTTGCTCGTACAGTCCCCAGACCCCCCACCCCCCGCAGCAGTCCCGCACGGCACTGCTGCTTATAACAGCCACCGTATATTACAGAGTATGTCTGACTCTGAATTACATCATTCATGCAGGGTGGCCATACGTCCTGTTTTACCCGGACATATCCTCTTTTGGGGGGCTGTCTGGGGGGTTTCATAAAATCCTTCAAATGTCCGGGGTTTTGAGAGAAAAAAGAAAAAAACTCAGACGATTTTGTGATTTTGCGATTTTGCTTGATATTGTTTGATAGCGAAATAAATCATGACTGATAGACATGAAAGAAGACCCTTCACAGCTAATAGATAATTAACATTTTTAAGAATCGGTTCAGAATTGAGTGAGTACGGCTATAGTTAAAGCGTAAAGTGTCCTCTCCTATATTCAGTCTATATATAAATACAGTACATTATTTTAAACATAATCTTTGTCACAGTAATTTATAGTAGTCCATGCACTGCATTGAGACATGCAAGGAGAGAAATGAACTAACTAGCTTTTGAGACAGAATAAGTGTGCACAATATATTACAATGTATATAATTGTATTATACTTTTTATCGTATTGTTGCGTCTTTTCAGTCAATTTACACTGTGTGTGTGTGTGTGTGTGTGTATGTGTGTGTGTGTGTGTGTGTGTGTGTGTGTGTGTGTGTGTGTGTGTGTGTGTGTGTGTGTGTGTGTGTGTGTGTGTGTGTGTGTGTGTGTGTGTGAGATGCGCAACTAGTGATCGGCAGGGGCGAAGGGGGGGGCAGCCGGTGTTTTCGGGGCATGGTTTCGGGTTTCAAGCATTGTTTGTGTGGGAGAAGGGAAAAAACAAAAAAAACGTGTACACGTGATGCGGAAGTCTGCCGCGGAGGAGATGTGGAGAGTGGTCGAGCCTACACTTGATGTACACTCGCTAGATGCGGAAGTAGAGAGCCTCCTCGGCTCCTCCACTCGACTCCACTCGCCTCCTCCAAGAAGCAACTGAATAATTGGACCCTGAGCACATCCGGTTTGGAGTCGGAGTGACCGAGTGGGAGTGAGCGAGTGGCCGAGATTTTCGGGTTTGGAATTTGGCTAAAGTGTCCCTGAGCAAGATACTTGACCCCCAACTGCTCCCCGAGACACTGCCCCCTAGTGCCCACTGCTCCTGTCACTAAGGATGGGTTAAATGCAGATACTGGTGTTTTCCAAAATATCCAGTGACAAATACCACAAAGGTGTGTAGACTACATTATTATTATTAATATTATTGTTCTGAATAAACATAAAAATGCATGACCGTCTGTCTAGGATTCTGTGTAAACAGTCTGTCAGTAATAAAGCTATGCACGATTATGCATTATGTGAATTCATATCTTGAATAAGAGCTTGGTGAAAAGAAAAACATCCTTCAACTCGTTAAAACCGGATAAGCATCTGTGTCATTTTAACGATTTTATCGTTGGCTATTACAAAATAGCAGATATACAAGCTCATAGCGCGTCACTTCGTGCCACGCTGTGAGCTTGTATATCTGCTATTATTGAACATTTTTGAAATTTTGATATATATTTTTTAACACAAATCTTCTCTTCTGGTGGTCCCTGGCACAAAACATTTTCAGATGGGGGGTCCACGTCCAAATACATATAATTATGGGGGTCCTTGGCACGCGAACATGTTTGAGAACTATAGGGTTAAATGTTCCTGGCAACACAACATGTTTACTATATTTAATGAACGTCCTTACTGGAAACTAGCTGCTGTGTTTGGAATGTGAACTGACAGAGGATTCCTGTAGACTGACAGGAAACAGGATTGACAGCTCATCATGTTGCATTGTGACTCGTGAGTTTGCAGATCGTCAATGTTTCGGCGAAGATACAAAGTACAGACCCCTGAGAACTCCGGTCAACCAAGTATAGAGGGTTAAATTGTTAAGAACGTATAGATATTTACTTTGAAAATTGGAAAATCAAAGCAAAGTGCCAGAACCGGCTATGTCTGTTGTGGCCACCTTGCAACACACACACACACACACACACACACACACACACACACACACACACACACACACACACACACACACACACACACACACACACACACACACACACACACACACACACACACACACACACACACACACACACACACACACACACACACACAAAGAAATGTGTGCAGAAATGTGAAGGTCAGGATTGATGTCAGAATTGATGTCAGAATGTTAAAGGAGGATTTCACTTTAAAACAACACTAGGTTCAATATTTAGATTTTTCTTATTAATTTGATCAGACACTGTAACCGAAATACATTACATATATATGCATTTGACCTGAATAATCTATAAAACAATGATACTGACAGCAGATTGTTTCATCCATCTGTAAATGATTTATTTAAAAAGAAACATGCTTTTTCATTTGCTAAGCTGGAACAAAAGACTTTTAAACAGTGTTCCCACACTGCGCGCACACAACATGTGGGGGGTCTCAGCTTAATTCAGTCAGATGTAAGAAGGGGGGCTTTAAAGGAGGAGTTCACCCAAAAAACGATGAAGCCTTGAATACATGGATTTATTTTGTTTTTGTCGCATTCCTAAGCCAATGATCTGATGCCCGGGTGTATTTCCGGTAGGAGATACAAAGAGTCTACTTTGTGTCTCCTACCGGATACATTAGCCGGTAGGAGACAGGAATCAAATTATTGGCTTAGGAATGCGACAAACACACAAATAAATCCATGGATTCAAGGCTTCATGGGGTGTGACTACCCCTAGGGGTACACATAGGTACTATTTGAGGTTTCGAGGCCTATCAGGCTCGAAGCCTCTTTGAAACTGCCCTGTTTCTTCCGCCGTTTTTGCAGTTCTGGCCTAACCGTGTGGTCACTTTTTACGAAACTCGGCAAACGGCCAAGGCCCGAAACTCACAACCATCGGCCAAAGGGTGGCGCTGTAGCACTCAATTGAAAATGCCAACTTTGAACAGGTACACCGTACAACTCATGCCCTGTTTGACCCACAGCCATGAAACTTCGATACACACATGCGTCTCCTCATGCCTAACAACTTTCACTCTCTGACTTTTGACCTCTGACCTTTAGATTTCCCACCATTTTGAATGATATGAAAAACAGTAAAATCTCCTCCTGGGATCTTTGAGCAATCTGCATGAAACATTTTACACATGACCTATGCCGACAAACTGGGGAAGCGGATTTTCCATAAGTGAAAAAATTAAGCTTTTATGAGCCAATGAATATTGCAGTTTTATGACAATTATTCATCTGCCCCTAACACATACATGCAGACTCAGATTTGTTTGAAACTTTGCAATAATGTAGAGCAGGGGTCCTCAACAAGAAATCTTGAAGGTCCACAAATACGTTTTTGAATAAGGCTAGGGTCCGCACATAAACGCGTGCGCAGCGCGCGTGCATGTGCCACCCCCCCCCGCGCGCGCACGCTTTTTTTTCGCAGATTTTGGCGGATTCGGGTACGTTTTCCCCCGTTTTTGTTTTTCCCAGGGTCCACAGAGAGGTGTCCCGCGGTCCGGTCGTGTCCATGACCGGACCGCGGGACACGACCGGACCGCGGTCCGCCTGTTGAGGACCCCTGATGTAGAGGGTCATTCCAAGTATCCCTGAAACCAATTGGTCAAAGGGTGGGCGCTATATAATTTTTTTTTAAATGCAAACTTTTAACAGGCAAAAGTCATGCCTCGTTTGGCCGACAGCTGTGAAACTTGCTTACACATGTGCCTTGACTCATGAGGAACACATCTATCACCAGTAAGCTCCGCCCTTAGATTTGACGCCATATTGAGCAGTTTGAAAAACATTTAAACCCAGGAGAAACATACCTGTTCAAAGTTGGCATTTTCAATTGAGTGCTATAGCGCCACCTTTTGACGAAAGATTGTGAGAATTATTTCTTGATAGTTTTTCATGACCATCTACCATGTGGCAGAGTTTCGTAAAAAGCGACAGCACGGTTCAGCCAGAACTGCGAAAAGTGGCAGAAGAAGAAGAAGAAGAAGGAGAAGAAAAATAATGCCAATATCAAAACGGAGCCTTGCTCTGCAGAGCCTGGCCCCGTAAAAATAATAAAAGGGGGATTGGGGGGAGCCTCTGTATAATGCAAAGTAATCATGTTATGTCTTCTAATACATACCCTCTAGGCTTTGGAACACACAGCAAGCTTGACATCAACAGTAGTGGTGGTTAGCCTGTGGAAACCTGTCAAATATTTGACAGATTTCGACACTCAACCATTGCTGGCGTTCAGTGCCAGTGTGTTCTAGTAAGTTTAGAATAGGGCATCTTGCTTCTGTATTAAGTAATGGTGTAAAATCACATTATCAATCATTGTCTCTATTATCAGAGAATGTTCAACCCTGACTTTGTATTTGTCTGCTTAAATCAGGTTTGAGGAAATGTAGTGTGTATTCTATTTCATTCATGAAATCAAAGCAACATGCATCCAGCTTAACAGCACATACCGACCGTATATACAGCAGCATGTTGCAGTTGTGGACAGACAGACAGACAGACAGACAGACAGACAGACAGACAGACAGACAGACAGACAGACAGACATAGTTGACTATAGCCTCTAGCTATAAAGAGGGTCTGACTGGATTCAACAGGCAATGACAAGTTATGGAGTCTGGAATGTGATGGTTGCTACAGTAACAGTCACACTGTCTGATTGTTGTGCTGTTTAGTGTAAATATTTACTGCTCCAGTGAAGCGGATGCCTTCTCGGTGTGTGTGTGTGTGTGTGTGTGTGTGTGTGTGTGTGTGTGTCTGTGTGTGTGTGTGTCTGTGTATATATATATATATATATATATATATATATATATATATATATATATATATATATATATATATATATATATATATATATATATATATATATATATATATATATATATATATATATATATATATATATATAACCCAGTGACAGAAAACACTTTTAGCCAATCACAGGTTAGCCCTGAAACATGTCTGTCATACCATGACAGTCATGGTGCCGAGAGTCCCTGGTTTATAGTGGTGTTCGATTTTTTTACATTGCCAACTCTCACATGTACATAAAAGTTCAGATTTCAAATATAAAGTGCTTACCCCGAGCCACGGATGTTACAAAGCGATCCGTTCCGCGATAAGTACAAGTATCTCCCGTATTGTTCAATAAAAACGAAGCATTTTAATCCACATGCCAGTATTATTACGGGGCCAGAGCTCAGCTCTGGACCTGTTTTAATATTGTAGGTATTCTGTTTCCGCCACTTTTCGCAGTTCTGGGTGAACCGTGCTGTCGCTTTTTACGAAACTCGGCCATATGGTAGATGGTCATGAAAAACTATCAAGAAATAAATCTCACAATCTTTCGTCAAAAGGTGGCGCTATAGCACTCAATTGAAAATGCCAACTTTGAACAGGTACAACTCATGCCCTGTTTGACCTACAGCCATAAAACTTCAATACACACATGCGTCTACTCATGATGAACAACTTTAACCCTCTGACTTTTGACCTCTGACCTTTAGATCTCCCACCATTTTGAATTATATGAAAAGCAGCTAAAATCTATCTCATCCTGGGATTTTTGAGCAATCTGCACGAAACGTTTTACACATGAACTTTGGACCTATGCCGACAAACCTGTGCAAAAGATTTTCCATAAGTGAAAAAATGAAGCTTTAATGAGCCAATGAATATTGCAGTTTTATGACAATTATTCATCTGCCCCTAACACATACATGCAGACTCACATTTCTTTGAAACTTTGCGTTAATGTTGAGGGTCATTCCAAATATTACTGAAACCAATCTTACTCCAATTGGTCAAAGGGGGGCGCTATAGCGATTTTTTTAAAGTGCAAACTTTAAACAGGCAAAAGTCATGCCTCGTTTGGCCGACAGCCATTAAACCTGCTTACACATGTGCCTTGACTCATGAGGAACACATGTATCACGTTGACCAGTAAGTTCCGCCCTTAGATTGTCCGCAATTTTGAGCAGTTTGAAAAACACTTAAACCCAGGATTTTTCAGCTATTTGCGTGAAACTGTATCATCTGTGTGATCTCCTTTTTCACAGGTTGTTGTCTGTTGCTCCAATGGCTTCTCCCTTAAACGTGTGCCTCACGACCGCAAGGTTGCCGGTTCAAGCCTCACTTGATGCAGACTCATTTAAGTTGAATTGCAAAAAACATGACTGTATCAATGAATACATGTGCAAACGGTAAAGATAACATGAAATGCTTATTTGAGAGTATGTTTTTTCAATGTATGACGTACTTCATTGTGAAAATAGCCGATCTACAATCTCACAACTTTTCAGATAGCAACGTTTTGTGAGCTTGTAGATCGGCTGCTTTCACTGGTTTCGGTTTCGAGGAGACATACAATTTCTCTATTGGTAAATGGTTTGTGAACGAGTGATCTTAGTGTTAGTGTTAGTGTGAATTCTTTTTTCGCTGGTTCTGGTCTGTTGGTCCAATGGTGTCTCGCTTCAGCATCAGCCTCTGGGTCCAAGGTCGCCAGTTCAAGCCTCAACTCTTGCTGGCTACTTCTCGTTTGTATCGCACAAAACATGACTGTATCAATTAATGCATGCGCAACTGTTAAAGGTACAGTAACATGAAATGCTTCTTGGAGAGAGTATTTTTTGCAATATATGACAAAATTGTGAAAATAGCCGATCTACAATCTCACAACTTTTCAGATAGTAACGTGTTTCTGAGCTTGTAGATCGGCTGCTGTGTTATATCCTTTTTCACAGGTCTTGTCTATTGATCCAATGGCTTCTCCCTTAAGTGAGTGCCTCATGACTGCAAGGTTGCCACTTCAAGCCTCGCTTGATGCAGACTCATTTAAGTTGAATTGCAAAAAACATGAATGAATACATGTGCAGAGGGTAAAGATAACATGAAATGCTTATTTGAGAGGGTATGTTTTTGCAATGTATGACATACTTCATTCTGAAAATAGCCGATCTACAATCTCAAA
>NW_027660596.1:127500-132500 GCF_963280865.1 Gymnoscopelus braueri | reverse complement strand
CTGTCTGTCTCTCACTCTGTGTCTCTGTCTGTCTCTCACTCTGTGTCTCTGTCTGTCTCTCACTCTGTGTCTCTGTTTGTCTCTCACTCTGTGTCTCTGTCTGTCTCTCACTTTGTGTCTCTGTCTGTCTGTCTGTCTCTCACTCTGTGTCTCTGTCTGTCTGTCTGTCTGTCTGTCTGTCTGTCTGTCTGTCTGTCTGTCTGTCTGTCTGTCTGTCTGTCTGTCTGTCTGTCTGTCTGTCTGTCTGTCTGTCTGTCTGTCTGTCTGTCTGTCTGTCTGTCTGTCTGTCTGTCTGTCTGTCTGTCTGTCTGTCTGTCTGTCTGTCTGTCTGTCTGTCTGTCTGTCTGTCTGTCTGTCTGTCTCTCACTCTGTCTCTGTGTGTCTCTGTCTCTCTGTCTCTCTGTCTCTCTGTCTCTCTGTCTCTCTGTCTCTCTGTCTCTGTGTCTCTGTGTCTCTGTGTCTCTCTGTGTCTCTATCTCTGTGTCTCTATCTCTGTGTCTCTCTGTCTCTGTGTCTCTGTGTCTCTCTGTCTCTCTGTCTCTCTGTCTCTGTGTCTCTGTCTGTATGTCTCTGTGTCTCTGTGTCTCTCTGTGTCTCTGTGTCTCTGTGTCTCTGTGTCTCTCTGTCTGTCTCTCACAGAGTGAGAGACAGACAGAGACACAAAGACACAGACTGAGAGACAGACAGAGACACAGAGTGAGAGACAGACAGAGACAAAGAGTGAGAGACAGACAGAGACACAGAGTGAGAGACAGACAGAGACACAGAGTGAGAGACAGACAGAGACACATAGTGAGAGACAGACAGAGACGCAGAGACACAGAGTGAGAGACAGACAGAGACTCAGAGACACAGAGTGAGAGACAGAGTGAGACACAGAGTGAGAGACAGACAGACAGACAGACAGACAGAGACACAGAGTGAGAGACAGACAGAGACACAGAGACACAGAGTGAGAGACAGACAGAGACAGAGAGACAGAGAGACAGAGAGACAGAGAGACAGAGAGACAGAGAGACAGAGAGACACAGAGACAGAGAGACATAGAGACACAGAGACACAGAGACAGAGAGACACAGAGACACAGAGACACAGAGACAGAGAGACACAAAGACACAGAGACAGAGAGACAGAGATACACAGAGTCTCTCACTCTGTGTCTATGTCTGTCTCTCACTCTGTGTCTCTGTCTGTCTCTCACTCTGTCTCTGTCTGTCTCTCACTCTGTGTCTCTGTCTGTCTCTCACTCTGTGTCTCTGTCTGTCTCTCACTCTGTGTCTCTGTCTGTCTCTCACTCTGTGTCTCTGTCTGTCTCTCACTCTGTGTCTCTGTCTGTCTCTCACTCTGTGTCTCTGTTTGTCTCTCACTCTGTGTCTCTGTCTGTCTCTCACTTTGTGTCTCTGTCTGTCTGTCTGTCTCTCACTCTGTGTCTCTGTCTGTCTGTCTGTCTGTCTGTCTGTCTGTCTGTCTGTCTGTCTGTCTGTCTGTCTGTCTGTCTGTCTGTCTGTCTGTCTGTCTGTCTGTCTGTCTGTCTGTCTGTCTGTCTGTCTGTCTGTCTGTCTGTCTGTCTGTCTGTCTGTCTGTCTGTCTGTCTGTCTGTCTCTCACTCTGTCTCTGTGTGTCTCTGTCTCTGTGTCTCTCTGTCTCTCTGTCTCTCTGTCTCTCTGTCTCTCTGTCTCTGTGTCTCTGTGTCTCTGTGTCTCTGTGTCTCTCTGTGTCTCTATCTCTGTGTCTCTCTGTCTCTGTGTCTCTGTGTCTCTCTGTCTCTCTGTCTCTCTGTCTCTCTGTCTCTGTGTCTCTGTCTGTATGTCTGTCTGTCTCTCACTCTGTGTCTCTGTCTGTCTGTCTGTCTGTCTGTCTGTCTGTCTGTCTCTCACTCTGTGTCTCACTCTGTCTGTCTGTCTGTCTCTCACTCTGTCTGTCTGTCTGTCTGTCTGTCTGTCTGTCTGTCTGTCTGTCTGTCTGTCTGTCTGTCTGTCTGTCTGTCTGTCTGTCTGTCTGTCTGTCTGTCTGTCTGTCTGTCTGTCTGTCTGTCTCTCACTCTGTGTCTCTGTCTGTCTGTCTCTCTCTGTCTCTGATTCTGTGTCTCTGTCTGTCTCTCACTCTGTCTCTGTGTGTCTCTGTCTCTCTGTCTCTCTGTCTCTCTGTCTCTCTGTCTCTCTGTCTCTCTGTCTCTGTGTCTCTGTGTCTCTGTGTCTCTCTGTGTCTCTATCTCTGTGTCTCTCTGTCTCTGTGTCTCTGTGTCTCTCTGTCTCTCTGTCTCTCTGTCTCTGTGTCTCTGTCTGTATGTCTCTGTGTCTCTGTGTCTCTCTGTGTCTCTGTGTCTCTGTGTCTCTGTGTCTCTCTGTCTGTCTCTCACAGAGTGAGAGACAGACAGAGACACAAAGACACAGACTGAGAGACAGACAGAGACACAGAGTGAGAGACAGACAGAGACAAAGAGTGAGAGACAGACAGGGACACAGAGTGAGAGACAGACAGAGACACAGAGTGAGAGACAGACAGAGACACATAGTGAGAGACAGACAGAGACGCAGAGACACAGAGTGAGAGACAGACAGAGACTCAGAGACACAGAGTGAGAGACAGAGTGAGACACAGAGTGAGAGACAGACAGACAGACAGACAGACAGAGACACAGAGTGAGAGACAGACAGAGACACAGAGACACAGAGTGAGAGACAGACAGAGACAGAGAGACAGAGAGACAGAGAGACAGAGAGACAGAGAGACAGAGAGACACAGAGACACAGAGACAGAGAGACACAAAGACACAGAGACAGAGAGACAGAGATACACAGAGTCTGTCTGTCTGTCTGTCTGTCTGTCTGTCTGTCTGTCTGTCTGTCTGTCTGTCTGTCTGTCTGTCTGTCTGTCTGTCTGTCTGTCTGTCTGTCTGTCTGTCTGTCTGTCTGTCTGTCTGTCTGTCTCTCTGTCTCTCTGTCTCTCTGTCTCTGTCTGTCTCTCACTCTGTGTCTATGTCTGTCTCTCACTCTGTGTCTCTGTCTGTCTCTCACTCTGTCTCTGTCTGTCTCTCACTCTGTGTCTCTGTCTGTCTCTCACTCTGTGTCTCTGTCTGTCTCTCACTCTGTGTCTCTGTCTGTCTCTCACTCTGTGTCTCTGTCTGTCTCTCACTCTGTGTCTCTGTCTGTCTCTCACTCTGTGTCTCTGTTTGTCTCTCACTCTGTGTCTCTGTCTGTCTCTCACTTTGTGTCTCTGTCTGTCTGTCTGTCTCTCACTCTGTGTCTCTGTCTGTCTGTCTGTCTGTCTGTCTGTCTGTCTGTCTGTCTGTCTGTCTGTCTGTCTGTCTGTCTGTCTGTCTGTCTGTCTGTCTGTCTGTCTCTCACTCTGTCTCTGTGTCTCTGTGTCTCTCTGTCTTTGTGTCTCTCTGTCTCTGTGTCTCTGTGTCTCTCTGTCTCTGTGTCTCTGTGTCTCTGTGTCTCTGTGTCTCTCTGTCTCTGTGTCTCTCTGTCTCTCTGTCTCTGTGTCTCTGTGTCTCTCTTTCTCTGTGTCTCTGTGTCTCTCTGTCTCTGTGTCTCTGTGTCTCTATGTCTCTCTGTCTCTGTGTCTCTCTGTCTCTCTGTCTCTCTGTCTCTCTGTCTCTGTCTGTCTCTCACTCTGTGTCTCTGTGTCTCTGTCTGTCTCTCACTCTGTGTCTCTGTCTGTCTGTCTGTCTGTCTGTCTCTCACTCTGTGTCTCACTCTGTCTCTCACTCTGTGTCTCTGAGTCTCTGTCTGTCTCTCACTCTGTGTCTCTGCGTCTCTGTCTGTCTCTCACTATGTGTCTCTGTCTGTCTCTCACTCTGTGTCTCTGTCTGTCTCTCACTCTGTGTCTCTGTCTGTCTCTCACTCTTTGTCTCTGTCTGTCTCTCACTCTGTGTCTCTGTCTGTCTCTCAGTCTGTGTCTCTGTGTCTCTGTCTGTCTCTCACTCTGTGTCTCTGTCTGTCTCTCACTCTGTGTCTCTGTGTCTCTGTCTGTCTCTCACTCTGTGTCTCTGTCTCTCTGTCTGTCTCTCACTCTGTGTCTCACTCTGTCTGTCTGTCTGTCTGTCTGTCTGTCTGTCTGTCTGTCT
The DNA here is from genome assembly GCF_963280865.1 of Gymnoscopelus braueri. NCBI lineage: Eukaryota > Metazoa > Chordata > Actinopteri > Myctophiformes > Myctophidae > Gymnoscopelus > Gymnoscopelus braueri. Next base: position 128,428 of record NW_027660596.1, on the reverse strand, counting down.
GTCTGTCTGTCTGTCTGTCTGTCTGTCTGTCTGTCTGTCTGTCTGTCTGTCTGTCTGTCTGTGTCTCACTCTGTCTGTCTGTCTGTCTGTCTGTCTGTCTGTCTGTCTCTCACTCTGTCTGTCTGTCTGTCTGTCTGTCTGTCTGTCTGTCTGTCTGTCTGTCTGTCTGTCTGTCTGTCTGTCTGTCTGTCTGTCTGTCTGTCTCTCTGTCTCTCTGTCTCTGTGTCTCTGTCTGTCTCTCACTCTGTGTCTATGTCTGTCTCTCACTCTGTGTCTCTGTCTGTCTCTCACTCTGTGTCTCTGTCTGTCTCTCACTCTGTGTCTCTGTCTGTCTCTCACTCTGTGTCTCTGTCTGTCTCTCACTCTGTGTCTCTGTTTGTCTCTCACTCTGTGTCTCTGTCTGTCTCTCACTTTGTGTCTCTGTCTGTCTGTCTGTCTCTCACTCTGTGTCTCTGTCTGTCTGTCTGTCTGTCTGTCTGTCTGTCTGTCTGTCTGTCTGTCTGTCTGTCTGTCTGTCTGTCTGTCTGTCTGTCTGTCTGTCTGTCTGTCTGTCTGTCTGTCTGTCTGTCTGTCTGTCTGTCTGTCTGTCTGTCTGTCTGTCTGTCTGTCTGTCTGTCTGTCTGTCTGTCTGTCTGTCTGTCTGTCTGTCTGTCTCTCACTCTGTCTCTGTGTGTCTCTGTCTCTCTGTCTCTCTGTCTCTCTGTCTCTCTGTCTCTCTGTCTCTCTGTCTCTGTGTCTCTGTGTCTCTGTGTCTCTCTGTGTCTCTATCTCTGTGTCTCTATCTCTGTGTCTCTCTGTCTCTGTGTCTCTGTGTCTCTCTGTCTCTCTGTCTCTCTGTCTCTGTGTCTCTGTCTGTATGTCTCTGTGTCTCTGTGTCTCTCTGTGTCTCTGTGTCTCTGTGTCTCTGTGTCTCTCTGTCTGTCTCTCA
>NW_027660596.1:105000-120000 GCF_963280865.1 Gymnoscopelus braueri | reverse complement strand
CTGTCTGTCTGTCTGTCTGTCTGTCTGTCTGTCTGTCTGTCTGTCTGTCTGTCTCTCACTCTGTCTCTGTGTCTCTGTGTCTCTCTGTCTTTGTGTCTCTCTGTCTCTGTGTCTCTGTGTCTCTCTGTCTCTGTGTCTCTGTGTCTCTGTGTCTCTGTGTCTCTCTGTCTCTGTGTCTCTCTGTCTCTCTGTCTCTCTGTCTCTGTGTCTCTGTGTCTCTCTGTCTCTGTGTCTCTGTGTCTCTCTGTCTCTGTGTCTCTGTGTCTCTATGTCTCTCTGTCTCTGTGTCTCTCTGTCTCTCTGTCTCTCTGTCTCTCTGTCTCTCTGTCTCTCTGTCTCTCTGTCTCTCTGTCTCTCTGTCTCTCTGTGTCTGTCTGTCTCTCACTCTGTGTCTCTGTGTCTCTGTCTGTCTCTCACTCTGTGTCTCTGTCTGTCTGTCTGTCTGTCTGTCTCTCACTCTGTGTCTCACTCTGTCTCTCACTCTGTGTCTCTGAGTCTCTGTCTGTCTCTCACTCTGTGTCTCTGCGTCTCTGTCTGTCTCTCACTATGTGTCTCTGTCTGTCTCTCACTCTGTGTCTCTGTCTGTCTCTCACTCTGTGTCTCTGTCTGTCTCTCACTCTTTGTCTCTGTCTGTCTCTCACTCTGTGTCTCTGTCTGTCTCTCAGTCTGTGTCTCTGTGTCTCTGTCTGTCTCTCACTCTGTGTCTCTGTCTGTCTCTCACTCTGTGTCTCTGTGTCTCTGTCTGTCTCTCACTCTGTGTCTCTGTCTCTCTGTCTGTCTCTCACTCTGTGTCTCTGTCTCTCTGTCTGTCTCTCACTCTGTGTCTCACTCTGTCTGTCTGTCTGTCTGTCTGTCTGTCTGTCTGTCTGTCTGTCTGTCTGTCTGTCTGTCTGTCTGTCTGTCTGTCTGTCTGTCTGTCTGTCTGTCTGTCTGTCTGTCTGTGTCTCACTCTGTCTGTCTGTCTGTCTGTCTGTCTGTCTGTCTGTCTGTCTGTCTGTCTGTCTGTCTGTCTGTCTGTCTGTCTGTCTGTCTGTCTGTCTGTCTGTCTGTCTGTCTCTCACTCTGTCTGTCTGTCTGTCTGTCTGTCTGTCTGTCTGTCTGTCTGTCTGTCTGTCTGTCTGTCTGTCTGTCTGTCTGTCTGTCTGTCTGTCTGTCTGTCTGTCTCTCACTCTGTCTGTCTCTCACTCTGTGTCTCTGTCTGTCTGTCTGTCTGTCTCTCACTCTGTGTCTCTGGCTGTCTGTCTGTCTGTCTGTCTGTCTGTCTGTCTGTCTGTCTGTCTTTCTCTCACTCTGTCTCTGTGTCTCTGTGTCTCTCTGTCTCTCTGTCTCTCTGTCTCTCTGTCTCTCTGTCTCTCTGTCTCTCTGTCTCTGTGTCTCCGTGTCTCTGTCTGTCTCTCACTCTGTGTCTCTGTCTGTCTGCCTGTCTCTCACTCTGTGTCTCACTCTGTCTGTCTGTCTGTCTGTCTGTCTGTCTGTCTGTCTGTCTGTCTGTCTGTCTGTCTGTCTGTCTGTCTGTCTGTCTGTCTGTCTGTCTGTCTGTCTGTCTGTCTGTCTGTCTGTCTCTCACTCTGTCTGTCTGTCTGTCTGTCTGTCTGTCTGTCTGTCTGTCTGTCTGTCTGTCTGTCTGTCTGTCTGTCTGTCTGTCTGTCTGTCTGTCTGTCTGTCTGTATGTCTGTCTCTCACTCTGTCTGTCTGTCTGTCTGTCTGCCTGTCTGTCTGTCTGTCTCTCACTCTGTATGTCTGTCTGTCTCTCACTCTGTGTGTCTGTCTGTCTGTCTGTCTGTCTGTCTGTCTGTCTGTCTGTCTGTCTGTCTGTCTGTCTGTCTGTCTCTCAATCTGTGTCTCTGTCTGTCTGTCTGTCTGTCTGTCTGTCTGTCTGTCTGTCTGTCTGTCTGTCTGTCTGTCTGTCTGTCTGTCTGTCTGTCTGTCTGTCTGTCTGTCTGTCTCTCACTCTGTCTCTGTGTCTCTGTGTCTCTCTGTCTTTGTGTCTCTCTGTCTCTGTGTCTCTGTGTCTCTGTGTCTCTGTGTCTCTGTGTCTCTGTGTCTCTCTGTCTCTGTCTGTCTCTCACTCTGTGTCTCTGTGTCTCTGTCTGTCTCTCACTCTGTGTCTCTGTCTGTCTGTCTGTCTGTCTGTCTCTCACTCTGTGTCTCACTCTGTCTCTCACTCTGTCTCTCACTCTGTGTCTCTGAGTCTATGTCTGTCTCTCACTCTGTGTCTCTGCGTCTCTGTCTGTCTCTCACTCTGTGTCTCTGTCTGTCTCTCAATCTGTGTCTCTGTCTGTCTCTCACTCTGTGTCTCTGTCTGTCTCTCACTCTTTGTCTCTGTCTGTCTCTCACTCTGTGTCTCTGTCTGTGTCTCACTCTGTGTCTCTGTGTCTCTGTCTGTCTCTCACTCTGTGTCTCTGTCTGTCTCTCACTCTGTGTCTCTGTCTGTCTCTCACTCTGTGTCTCTGTCTGTCTCTCACTCTATGTCTCTGTGTCTCTGTCTGTCTCTCACTCTGTGTCTCTGTCTCTGTGTCTGTCTCTCACTCTGTGTCTCACTCTGTCTGTCTGTCTGTCTGTCTGTCTCTCACTCTGTGTCTCACTCTGTCTGTCTGTCTGTCTGTCTGTCTGTCTGTCTGTCTGTCTGTCTGTCTGTCTGTCTGTCTGTCTGTCTGTCTGTTGTCTGTCTGTCTGTCTGTCTGTCTGTCTGTCTGTCTGTCTGTCTGTCTGTCTGTCTGTCTGTCTGTCTGTCTGTCTGTCTGTCTGTCTGTCTGTCTCTCACTCTGTCTGTCTGTCTGTCTGTCTGTCTGTCTGTCTGTCTGTCTGTCTGTCTGTCTGTCTGTCTGTCTGTCTGTCTGTCTGTCTGTCTGTCTGTCTGTCTGTCTGTCTGTCTGTCTCTCTGTGTCTCTGTCTGTCTGTCTCTCTGTCTCTCTGTGTCTCTGTCTGTCTCTCACTCTGTGTCTCTGTCTGTCTCTCACTCTGTGTCTCTGTCTGTCTCTCACTCTTTGTCTCTGTCTGTCTCTCACTCTGTGTCTCTGTCTGTCTCTCACTCTGTGTCTCTGTGTCTCTGTCTGTCTCTCACTCTGTGTCTCTGTCTGTCTCTCACTCTGTGTCGCTGTCTGTCTCTCACTCTGTGTCTCTGTCTGTCTCTCACTCTGTGTCTCTGTGTCTCTGTCTGTCTCTCACTCTGTGTCTCTGTCTCTGTGTCTGTCTCTCACTCTGTGTCTCACTCTGTCTGTCTGTCTGTCTGTCTGTCTGTCTGTCTGTCTGTCTGTCTGTCTGTCTGTCTGTCTGTCTGTCTGTCTGTCTGTCTGTCTGTCTGTCTGTCTGTCTGTCTGTCTGTCTGTCTGTCTGTCTTTCTGTCTGTCTCTCACTCTGTGTCTCACTCTGTCTGTCTGTCTGTCTGTCTGTCTGTCTGTCTGTCTGTCTGTCTGTCTGTCTGTCTGTCTGTTGTCTGTCTGTCTGTCTGTCTGTCTGTCTGTCTGTCTGTCTGTCTGTCTGTCTGTCTGTCTGTCTGTCTGTCTGTCTGTCTGTCTGTGTCTCACTCTGTCTGTCTGTCTGTCTGTCTGTCTGTCTGTCTGTCTGTCTGTCTGTCTGTCTGTCTGTCTGTCTGTCTGTCTCTCACTCTGTCTGTCTGTCTGTCTGTCTGTCTGTCTGTCTGTCTGTCTGTCTGTCTGTCTGTCTGTCTGTCTGTCTGTCTGTCTGTCTGTCTGTCTGTCTGTCTGTCTGTCTCTCTGTGTCTCTGTCTGTCTGTCTGTCTCTCTGTCTCTCTGTGTCTCTGTCTGTCTCTCACTCTGTGTCTCTGTCTGTCTCTCACTCTGTGTCTCTGTCTGTCTCTCACTCTGTGTCTCTGTCTGTCTCTCACTCTGTGTCTGTCTTTGTCTGTCTCTCACTCTGTGTCTCTGTCTGTCTCTCACTCTGTGTCTCTGTCTGTCTCTCACTCTGTGTCTCTGTCTGTCTGTCTGTCTGTCTCTCACTCTGTCTGTCTGTCTGTCTGTCTGTCTGTCTGTCTGTCTGTCTGTCTGTCTGTCTGTCTGTCTGTCTGTCTGTCTGTCTGTCTGTCTCTCACTCTGTATCTGTATCTGTGTCTCTCTGTCTCTGTGTCTCTCTGTCTCTCTGTCTCTCTGTCTCTCTGTCTCTCTGTCTCTGTGTCTCTGTGTCTCTCTGTCTCTCTGTCTCTGTGTCTCTGTGTCTCTCTGTCTCTGTGACTCTGTGTCTCTGTGTCTCTCTGTCTCTCTGTCTCTCTGTCTCTCTGTCTCTGTGTCTCTATCTGTCTGTCTGTCTGTCTGTCTGTCTGTCTGTCTGTCTGTCTGTCTGTCTGTCTGTCTGTCTGTCTGTCTGTCTGTCTGTCTGTCTGTCTGTCTGTCTGTCTGTCTGTCTGTCTGTCTGTCTGTCTGTCTGTCTCTCACTCTGTGTCTCTGTCTGTGTCTCTGTCTGTCTGTCTCTCTGTCTCTGTCTCTGTCTCTGTGTCTCTGTCTGTCTCTCACTCTGTGTCTCTGTCTGTCTGTCTGTCTGTCTCTCACTCTGTGTCTCTGGCTGTCTGTCTGTCTGTCTGTCTGGCTGCCTCTCACTCTGTCTCTGTGTCTCTGTGTCTCTCTGTCTCTCTGTCTCTCTGTCTCTGTGTCTCTCTGTCTCTTTGTCTCTCTGTCTCTCTGTCTCTGTGTCTCCGTGTCTCTGTCTGTCTCTCACTCTGTGTCTCTGTCTGTCTCTCACTCTGTGTCTCTGTCTGTCTCTCACTCTTTGTCTCTGTCTGTCTCTCACTCTGTGTCTCTGTCTGTCTCTCACTCTGTGTCTCTGTGTCTCTGTCTGTCTCTCACTCTGTGTCTCTGTCTGTCTCTCACTCTGTGTCGCTGTCTGTCTCTCACTCTGTGTCTCTGGCTGTCTGTCTGTCTGTCTGTCTGTCTGTCTGTCTGTCTGTCTGCCTCTCACTCTGTCTCTGTGTCTCTGTGTCTCTCTGTCTCTCTGTCTCTCTGTCTCTCTGTCTCTCTGTCTCTCTGTCTCTCTGTCTCTGTGTCTCTGTGTCTCCGTGTCTCTGTCTGTCTCTCACTCTGTGTCTCTGTCTGTCTGCCTGTCTCTCACTCTGTGTCTCACTCTGTGTCTCACTCTGTCTGTCTGTCTGTCTGTCTGTCTGTCTGTCTGTCTGTCTGTCTGTCTGTCTGTCTGTCTGTCTGTCTGTCTGTCTGTCTGTCTGTCTGTCTGTCTGTCTGTCTGTCTGTCTGTCTGTCTGTCTGTCTCTCACTCTGTCTGTCTGTCTGTCTGTCTGTCTGTCTGTCTGTCTGTCTGTCTGTCTGTCTGTCTGTCTGTCTGTCTGTCTGTCTGTCTGTCTGTCTGTCTGTCTGTCTGTCTGTCTGTCTGTCTGTCTGTCTGTCTGTATGTCTGTCTCTCACTCTGTCTGTCTGTCTGTCTGCCTGTCTGTCTGTCTGTCTCTCACTCTGTATGTCTGTCTGTCTCTCACTCTGTGTGTCTGTCTGTCTGTCTGTCTGTCTGTCTGTCTGTCTGTCTGTCTGTCTGTCTGTCTGTCTGTCTGTCTGTCTGTCTGTCTCTCACTCTGTGTCTCTGTCTGTCTGTCTGTCTGTCTGTCTGTCTGTCTGTCTGTCTGTCTGTCTGTCTGTCTGTCTGTCTGTCTGTCTGTCTGTCTGTCTGTCTGTCTGTCTGTCTGTCTGTCTGTCTGTCTGTCTGTCTGTCTGTCTGTCTCTCACTCTGTCTCTGTGTCTCTGTGTCTCTCTGTCTTTGTGTCTCTCTGTCTCTGTGTCTCTGTGTCTCTGTGTCTCTGTGTCTCTGTGTCTCTGTGTCTCTCTGTCTCTGTCTGTCTCTCACTCTGTGTCTCTGTGTCTCTGTCTGTCTCTCACTCTGTGTCTCTGTCTGTCTGTCTGTCTGTCTGTCTCTCACTCTGTGTCTCACTCTGTCTCTCACTCTGTCTCTCACTCTGTGTCTCTGAGTCTATGTCTGTCTCTCACTCTGTGTCTCTGCGTCTCTGTCTGTCTCTCACTCTGTGTCTCTGTCTGTCTCTCAATCTGTGTCTCTGTCTGTCTCTCACTCTGTGTCTCTGTCTGTCTCTCACTCTTTGTCTCTGTCTGTCTCTCACTCTGTGTCTCTGTCTGTGTCTCACTCTGTGTCTCTGTGTCTCTGTCTGTCTCTCACTCTGTGTCTCTGTCTGTCTCTCACTCTGTGTCTCTGTCTGTCTCTCACTCTGTGTCTCTGTCTGTCTCTCACTCTATGTCTCTGTGTCTCTGTCTGTCTCTCACTCTGTGTCTCTGTCTCTGTGTCTGTCTCTCACTCTGTGTCTCACTCTGTCTGTCTGTCTGTCTGTCTGTCTCTCACTCTGTGTCTCACTCTGTCTGTCTGTCTGTCTGTCTGTCTGTCTGTCTGTCTGTCTGTCTGTCTGTCTGTCTGTCTGTCTGTCTGTTGTCTGTCTGTCTGTCTGTCTGTCTGTCTGTCTGTCTGTCTGTCTGTCTGTCTGTCTGTCTGTCTGTCTGTCTGTCTGTCTCTCACTCTGTCTGTCTGTCTGTCTGTCTGTCTGTCTGTCTGTCTGTCTGTCTGTCTGTCTGTCTGTCTGTCTGTCTGTCTGTCTGTCTGTCTGTCTGTCTGTCTCTCTGTGTCTCTGTCTGTCTGTCTCTCTGTCTCTCTGTGTCTCTGTCTGTCTCTCACTCTGTGTCTCTGTCTGTCTCTCACTCTGTGTCTCTGTCTGTCTCTCACTCTTTGTCTCTGTCTGTCTCTCACTCTGTGTCTCTGTCTGTCTCTCACTCTGTGTCTCTGTGTCTCTGTCTGTCTCTCACTCTGTGTCTCTGTCTGTCTCTCACTCTGTGTCGCTGTCTGTCTCTCACTCTGTGTCTCTGTCTGTCTCTCACTCTGTGTCTCTGTGTCTCTGTCTGTCTCTCACTCTGTGTCTCTGTCTCTGTGTCTGTCTCTCACTCTGTGTCTCACTCTGTCTGTCTGTCTGTCTGTCTGTCTGTCTGTCTGTCTGTCTGTCTGTCTGTCTGTCTGTCTGTCTGTCTGTCTGTCTGTCTTTCTGTCTGTCTCTCACTCTGTGTCTCACTCTGTCTGTCTGTCTGTCTGTCTGTCTGTCTGTCTGTCTGTCTGTCTGTCTGTCTGTCTGTTGTCTGTCTGTCTGTCTGTCTGTCTGTCTGTCTGTCTGTCTGTCTGTCTGTCTGTCTGTCTGTCTGTCTGTCTGTCTGTCTGTCTGTCTGTCTGTCTGTCTGTCTGTCTGTCTGTCTGTCTGTCTGTCTGTCTGTCTGTCTGTCTGTCTGTCTGTCTCTCACTCTGTCTGTCTGTCTGTCTGTCTGTCTGTCTGTCTGTCTGTCTGTCTGTCTGTCTGTCTGTCTGTCTGTCTGTCTGTCTGTCTGTCTGTCTGTCTGTCTGTCTGTCTGTCTGTCTGTCTGTCTGTCTGTCTGTCTCTCTGTGTCTCTGTCTGTCTGTCTGTCTCTCTGTCTCTCTGTGTCTCTGTCTGTCTCTCACTCTGTGTCTCTGTCTGTCTCTCACTCTGTGTCTCTGTCTGTCTCTCACTCTGTGTCTCTGTCTGTCTCTCACTCTGTGTCTGTCTTTGTCTGTCTCTCACTCTGTGTCTCTGTCTGTCTCTCACTCTGTGTCTCTGTCTGTCTCTCACTCTGTGTCTCTGTCTGTCTGTCTGTCTGTCTCTCACTCTGTCTGTCTGTCTGTCTGTCTGTCTGTCTGTCTGTCTGTCTGTCTGTCTGTCTGTCTGTCTGTCTGTCTGTCTGTCTGTCTGTCTGTCTGTCTGTCTGTCTGTCTCTCACTCTGTATCTGTATCTGTGTCTCTCTGTCTCTGTGTCTCTCTGTCTCTCTGTCTCTCTGTCTCTCTGTCTCTCTGTCTCTGTGTCTCTGTGTCTCTCTGTCTCTCTGTCTCTGTGTCTCTGTGTCTCTCTGTCTCTGTGACTCTGTGTCTCTGTGTCTCTCTGTCTCTCTGTCTCTCTGTCTCTCTGTCTCTGTGTCTCTATCTGTCTGTCTGTCTGTCTGTCTGTCTGTCTGTCTGTCTGTCTGTCTGTCTGTCTGTCTGTCTGTCTGTCTGTCTGTCTGTCTGTCTGTCTGTCTGTCTGTCTGTCTGTCTGTCTGTCTGTCTGTCTGTCTGTCTGTCTCTCACTCTGTGTCTCTGTCTGTGTCTCTGTCTGTCTGTCTCTCTGTCTCTGTCTCTGTCTCTGTGTCTCTGTCTGTCTCTCACTCTGTGTCTCTGTCTGTCTGTCTGTCTGTCTCTCACTCTGTGTCTCTGGCTGTCTGTCTGTCTGTCTGTCTGGCTGCCTCTCACTCTGTCTCTGTGTCTCTGTGTCTCTCTGTCTCTCTGTCTCTCTGTCTCTGTGTCTCTCTGTCTCTTTGTCTCTCTGTCTCTCTGTCTCTGTGTCTCCGTGTCTCTGTCTGTCTCTCACTCTGTGTCTCTGTCTGTCTCTCACTCTGTGTCTCTGTCTGTCTCTCACTCTTTGTCTCTGTCTGTCTCTCACTCTGTGTCTCTGTCTGTCTCTCACTCTGTGTCTCTGTGTCTCTGTCTGTCTCTCACTCTGTGTCTCTGTCTGTCTCTCACTCTGTGTCGCTGTCTGTCTCTCACTCTGTGTCTCTGGCTGTCTGTCTGTCTGTCTGTCTGTCTGTCTGTCTGTCTGTCTGCCTCTCACTCTGTCTCTGTGTCTCTGTGTCTCTCTGTCTCTCTGTCTCTCTGTCTCTCTGTCTCTCTGTCTCTCTGTCTCTCTGTCTCTGTGTCTCTGTGTCTCCGTGTCTCTGTCTGTCTCTCACTCTGTGTCTCTGTCTGTCTGCCTGTCTCTCACTCTGTGTCTCACTCTGTCTGTCTGTCTGTCTGTCTGTCTGTCTGTCTGTCTGTCTGTCTGTCTGTCTGTCTGTCTGTCTGTCTGTCTGTCTGTCTGTCTGTCTGTCTGTCTGTCTGTCTGTCTGTCTGTCTGTCTGTCTGTCTGTCTGTCTGTCTGTCTCTCACTCTGTCTGTCTGTCTGTCTGTCTGTCTGTCTGTCTGTCTGTCTGTCTGTCTGTCTGTCTGTCTGTCTGTCTGTCTGTCTGTCTGTCTGTCTGTCTGTCTGTATGTCTGTCTCTCACTCTGTCTGTCTGTCTGTCTGCCTGTCTGTCTGTCTGTCTCTCACTCTGTATGTCTGTCTGTCTCTCACTCTGTGTGTCTGTCTGTCTGTCTGTCTGTCTGTCTGTCTGTCTGTCTGTCTGTCTGTCTGTCTGTCTGTCTGTCTGTCTGTCTGTCTCTCACTCTGTGTCTCTGTCTGTCTGTCTGTCTGTCTGTCTGTCTGTCTGTCTGTCTGTCTGTCTGTCTGTCTGTCTGTCTGTCTGTCTGTCTGTCTGTCTGTCTGTCTGTCTGTCTGTCTGTCTGTCTGTCTGTCTCTCACTCTGTCTCTGTGTCTCTGTGTCTCTCTGTCTTTGTGTCTCTCTGTCTCTGTGTCTCTGTGTCTCTGTGTCTCTGTGTCTCTGTGTCTCTGTGTCTCTCTGTCTCTGTCTGTCTCTCACTCTGTGTCTCTGTGTCTCTGTCTGTCTCTCACTCTGTGTCTCTGTCTGTCTGTCTGTCTGTCTGTCTCTCACTCTGTGTCTCACTCTGTCTCTCACTCTGTCTCTCACTCTGTGTCTCTGAGTCTATGTCTGTCTCTCACTCTGTGTCTCTGCGTCTCTGTCTGTCTCTCACTCTGTGTCTCTGTCTGTCTCTCAATCTGTGTCTCTGTCTGTCTCTCACTCTGTGTCTCTGTCTGTCTCTCACTCTTTGTCTCTGTCTGTCTCTCACTCTGTGTCTCTGTCTGTGTCTCACTCTGTGTCTCTGTGTCTCTGTCTGTCTCTCACTCTGTGTCTCTGTCTGTCTCTCACTCTGTGTCTCTGTCTGTCTCTCACTCTGTGTCTCTGTCTGTCTCTCACTCTATGTCTCTGTGTCTCTGTCTGTCTCTCACTCTGTGTCTCTGTCTCTGTGTCTGTCTCTCACTCTGTGTCTCACTCTGTCTGTCTGTCTGTCTGTCTGTCTCTCACTCTGTGTCTCACTCTGTCTGTCTGTCTGTCTGTCTGTCTGTCTGTCTGTCTGTCTGTCTGTCTGTCTGTCTGTCTGTCTGTCTGTCTGTCTGTCTGTCTGTCTGTCTGTCTGTCTGTCTGTCTGTCTGTCTGTCTGTCTGTTGTCTGTCTGTCTGTCTGTCTGTCTGTCTGTCTGTCTGTCTGTCTGTCTGTCTGTCTGTCTCTCACTCTGTCTGTCTGTCTGTCTGTCTGTCTGTCTGTCTGTCTGTCTGTCTGTCTGTCTGTCTGTCTGTCTGTCTGTCTGTCTGTCTGTCTGTCTGTCTGTCTGTCTGTCTGTCTCTCTGTGTCTCTGTCTGTCTGTCTCTCTGTCTCTCTGTGTCTCTGTCTGTCTCTCACTCTGTGTCTCTGTCTGTCTCTCACTCTGTGTCTCTGTCTGTCTCTCACTCTTTGTCTCTGTCTGTCTCTCACTCTGTGTCTCTGTCTGTCTCTCACTCTGTGTCTCTGTGTCTCTGTCTGTCTCTCACTCTGTGTCTCTGTCTGTCTCTCACTCTGTGTCGCTGTCTGTCTCTCACTCTGTGTCTCTGTCTGTCTCTCACTCTGTGTCTCTGTGTCTCTGTCTGTCTCTCACTCTGTGTCTCTGTCTCTGTGTCTGTCTCTCACTCTGTGTCTCACTCTGTCTGTCTGTCTGTCTGTCTGTCTGTCTGTCTGTCTGTCTGTCTGTCTGTCTGTCTGTCTGTCTGTCTGTCTGTCTGTCTGTCTGTCTGTCTGTCTGTCTGTCTGTCTGTCTGTCTGTCTGTCTGTCTCTCACTCTGTGTCTCACTCTGTCTGTCTGTCTGTCTGTCTGTCTGTCTGTCTGTCTGTCTGTCTGTCTGTCTGTCTGTCTGTCTGTCTGTCTGTCTGTCTGTCTGTCTGTCTGTTGTCTGTCTGTCTGTCTGTCTGTCTGTCTGTCTGTCTGTCTGTCTGTCTGTCTGTCTCTCACTCTGTATCTGTATCTGTGTCTCTCTGTCTCTGTGTCTCTCTGTCTCTCTGTCTCTCTGTCTCTCTGTCTCTCTGTCTCTGTGTCTCTGTGTCTCTCTGTCTCTCTGTCTCTGTGTCTCTGTGTCTCTCTGTCTCTGTGACTCTCTGTCTCTCTGTCTCTCTGTCTCTGTGTCTCTATCTGTCTGTCTGTCTGTCTGTCTGTCTGTCTGTCTGTCTGTCTGTCTGTCTGTCTGTCTGTCTGTCTGTCTGTCTGTCTGTCTGTCTGTCTGTCTGTCTGTCTGTCTGTCTGTCTGTCTGTCTGTCTGTCTGTCTGTGTCTCTGTCTGTGTCTCTGTCTGTCTGTCTCTCTGTCTCTGTCTCTGTCTCTGTGTCTCTGTCTGTCTCTCACTCTGTGTCTCTGTCTGTCTGTCTGTCTGTCTCTCACTCTGTGTCTCTGGCTGTCTGTCTGTCTGTCTGTCTGGCTGCCTCTCACTCTGTCTCTGTGTCTCTGTGTCTCTCTGTCTCTCTGTCTCTCTGTCTCTGTGTCTCTCTGTCTCTCTGTCTCTCTGTCTCTCTGTCTCTGTGTCTCCGTGTCTCTGTCTGTCTCTCACTCTGTGTCGCTGTCTGTCTCTCACTCTGTGTCTCTGTCTGTCTCTCACTCTGTGTCTCTGTGTCTCTGTCTGTCTCTCACTCTGTGTCTGTCTCTCACTCTGTGTCTGTCTCTCACTCTGTGTCTCACTCTGTCTGTCTGTCTGTCTGTCTGTCTGTCTGTCTGTCTGTCTGTCTGTCTGTCTGTCTGTCTGTCTGTCTGTCTGTCTCTCACTCTGTGTCTCACTCTGTCTGTCTGTCTGTCTGTCTGTCTGTCTGTCTGTCTGTCTGTCTGTCTGTCTGTCTGTCTGTCTGTCTGTCTGTCTGTCTGTCTGTTGTCTGTCTGTCTGTCTGTCTGTCTGTCTGTCTGTCTGTCTGTCTGTCTGTCTGTCTGTCTGTCTGTCTGTCTGTCTGTCTGTCTGTCTGTCTGTCTGTCTGTCTGTCTGTCTGTCTGTCTGTGTCTCACTCTGTCTGTCTGTCTGTCTGTCTGTCTGTCTGTCTGTCTGTCTGTCTGTCTGTCTGTCTGTCTGTCTCTCACTCTGTCTGTCTGTCTGTCTGTCTGTCTGTCTGTCTGTCTGTCTGTCTGTCTGTCTGTCTGTCTGTCTGTCTGTCTGTCTGTCTGTCTGTCTGTCTGTCTGTCTGTCTGTCTCTCTGTGTCTCTGTCTGTCTGTCTGTCTCTCTGTCTCTCTGTGTCTCTGTCTGTCTCTCACTCTGTGTCTCTGTCTGTCTCTCACTCTGTGTCTCTGTCTGTCTCTCACTCTGTGTCTCTGTCTGTCTCTCACTCTGTGTCTGTCTTTGTCTGTCTCTCACTCTGTGTCTCTGTCTGTCTCTCACTCTGTGTCTCTGTCTGTCTCTCACTCTGTGTCTCTGTCTGTCTCTCACTCTGTGTCTCTGTCTGTCTGTCTGTCTGTCTCTCACTCTGTGTCTCTGTCTGTCTGTCTGTCTGTCTGTCTGTCTGTCTGTCTGTCTGTCTGTCTGTCTGTCTGTCTGTCTGTCTGTCTGTCTGTCTGTCTGTCTGTCTGTCTGTCTGTCTCTCACTCTGTATCTGTATCTGTGTCTCTCTGTCTCTGTGTCTCTCTGTCTCTCTGTCTCTCTGTCTCTCTGTCTCTCTGTCTCTGTGTCTCTGTGTCTCTCTGTCTCTCTGTCTCTGTGTCTCTGTGTCTCTCTGTCTCTGTGACTCTGTGTCTCTGTGTCTCTCTGTCTCTCTGTCTCTCTGTCTCTCTGTCTCTGTGTCTCTATCTGTCTGTCTGTCTGTCTGTCTGTCTGTCTGTCTGTCTGTCTGTCTGTCTGTCTGTCTGTCTGTCTGTCTGTCTGTCTGTCTGTCTGTCTGTCTGTCTGTCTGTCTGTCTGTCTGTCTGTCTGTCTGTCTGTCTGTCTGTCTGTCTGTCTGTCTGTCTCTCACTCTGTGTCTCTGTCTGTGTCTCTGTCTGTCTGTCTCTCTGTCTCTGTCTCTGTCTCTGTGTCTCTGTCTGTCTCTCACTCTGTGTCTCTGTCTGTCTGTCTGTCTGTCTCTCACTCTGTGTCTCTGGCTGTCTGTCTGTCTGTCTGTCTGTCTGGCTGCCTCTCACTCTGTCTCTGTGTCTCTGTGTCTCTCTGTCTCTCTGTCTCTCTGTCTCTGTGTCTCTCTGTCTCTCTGTCTCTCTGTCTCTGTGTCTCCGTGTCTCTGTCTGTCTCTCACTCTGTGTCTCTGTCTGTCTGCCTGTCTCTCACTCTGTGTCTCACTCTGTCTGTCTGTCTGTCTGTCTGTCTGTCTGTCTGTCTGTCTGTCTGTCTGTCTGTCTGTCTGTCTGTCTGTCTCTCACTCTGTCTGTCTGTCTGTCTGCCTGTCTGTCTGTCTGTCTCTCACTCTGTATGTCTGTCTGTCTCTCACTCTGTGTCTCTGTCTGTCTGTCTGTCTGTCTGTCTGTCTGTCTGTCTGTCTGTCTGTCTGTCTGTCTGTCTGTCTGTCTGTCTCTCACTCTATGTCTGTCTGTCTGTCTGTCTGTCTGTCTGTCTGTCTGTCTGTCTGTCTGTCTGTCTGTCTGTCTGTCTGTCTGTCTGTCTGTCTGTCTGTCTGTCTGTCTGTCTGTCTGTCTGTCTGTCTGTCTGTCTGTCTCTCACTCTGTCTCTGTGTCTCTGTGTCTCTCTGTCTTTGTGTCTCTCTGTCTCTGTGTCTCTGTGTCTCTCTGTCTCTGTGTCTCTGTGTCTCTGTGTCTCTGTGTCTCTCTGTCTCTGTGTCTCTCTGTCTCTCTGTCTCTGTGTCTCTGTGTCTCTCTGTCTCTGTGTCTCTGTGTCTCTCTGTCTCTGTGTCTCTGTGTCCTTATGTCTCTCTGTCTCTGTGTCTCTCTGTCTCTCTGTCTCTCTGTCTCTCTGTCTCTCTGTCTCTCTGTGTCTGTCTGTCTCTCACTCTGTGTCTCTGTGTCTCTGTCTGTCTCTCACTCTGTGTCTCACTCTGTCTCTCACTCTGTGTCTCTGAGTCTCTGTCTGTCTCTCACTCTGTGTCTCTGCGTCTCTGTCTGTCTCTCACTATGTGTCTCTGTCTGTCTCTCACTCTGTGTCTCTGTCTGTCTCTCACTCTGTGTCTCTGTCTGTCTCTCACTCTTTGTCTCTGTCTGTCTCTCACTCTGTGTCTCTGTCTGTCTCTCAGTCTGTGTCTCTGTGTCTCTGTCTGTCTCTCACTCTGTGTCTCTGTCTGTCTCTCACTCTGTGTCTCTGTGTCTCTGTCTGTCTCTCACTCTGTGTCTCTGTCTCTCTGTCTGTCTCTCACTCTGTGTCTCACTCTGTCTGTCTGTCTGTCTGTCTGTCTGTCTGTCTGTCTGTCTGTCTGTCTGTCTGTCTGTCTGTCTGTCTGTCTGTCTGTCTGTCTGTCTGTCTGTCTGTCTGTCTGTCTGTCTGTCTGTCTGTCTGTCTGTGTCTCACTCTGTCTGTCTGTCTGTCTGTCTGTCTGTCTGTCTGTCTGTCTGTCTGTCTGTCTGTCTGTCTGTCTGTCTGTCTGTCTGTCTGTCTGTCTGTCTGTCTGTCTGTCTGTCTGTCTGTCTGTCTGTCTCTCACTCTGTCTGTCTGTCTGTCTGTCTGTCTGTCTGTCTGTCTGTCTGTCTGTCTGTCTGTCTGTCTGTCTGTCTGTCTGTCTGTCTCTCTGTCTCTCTGTCTCTGTGTCTCTGTCTGTCTCTCACTCTGTGTCTATGTCTGTCTCTCACTCTGTGTCTCTGTCTGTCTCTCACTCTGTGTCTCTGTCTGTCTCTCACTCTGTGTCTCTGTCTGTCTCTCACTCTGTGTCTCTGTCTGTCTCTCACTCTGTGTCTCTGTCTGTCTCTCACTCTGTGTCTCTGTTTGTCTCTCACTCTGTGTCTCTGTCTGTCTCTCACTTTGTGTCTCTGTCTGTCTGTCTGTCTCTCACTCTGTGTCTCTGTCTGTCTGTCTGTCTGTCTGTCTGTCTGTCTGTCTGTCTGTCTGTCTGTCTGTCTGTCTGTCTGTCTGTCTGTCTGTCTGTCTGTCTCTGTGTCTGTCTGTCTGTCTGTCTGTCTGTCTGTCTGTCTGTCTGTCTGTCTGTCTG
>NW_027660596.1:97500-100000 GCF_963280865.1 Gymnoscopelus braueri | reverse complement strand
GTCTGTCTGTCTGTCTGTCTGTCTGTCTGTCTGTCTGTCTGTCTGTCTGTCTGTCTCTCACTCTGTGTCTCTGTCTGTCTGTCTGTCTGTCTGTCTGTCTGTCTGTCTGTCTGTCTGTCTGTCTGTCTGTCTGTCTGTCTGTCTGTCTGTCTGTCTGTCTGTCTGTCTGTCTGTCTGTCTGTCTGTCTGTCTGTCTGTCTCTCACTCTGTCTCTGTGTCTCTCTGTCTTTGTGTCTCTCTGTCTCTGTGTCTCTGTGTCTCTCTGTCTCTGTGTCTCTGTGTCTCTGTGTCTCTGTGTCTCTCTGTCTCTGTGTCTCTCTGTCTCTCTGTCTCTGTGTCTCTGTGTCTCTGTGTCTCTCTGTCTCTGTGTCTCTGTGTCTCTATGTCTCTCTGTCTCTGTGTCTCTCTGTCTCTCTGTCTCTCTGTCTCTGTGTCTCTGTCTGTCTCTCACTCTGTGTCTCTGTCTGTCTGTCTGTCTGTCTGTCTGTCTCTCACTCTGTGTCTCACTCTGTCTCTCACTCTGTGTCTATGAGTCTCTGTCTGTCTCTCACTCTGTGTCTTTGCGTCTCTGTCTGTCTCTCACTATGTGTCTCTGTCTGTCTCTCACTCTGTGTCTCTGTCTGTCTCTCACTCTGTGTCTCTGTCTGTCTCTCACTCTTTGTCTCTGTCTGTCTCTCACTCTGTGTCTCTGTCTGTCTCTCACTCTGTGTCTCTGTCTGTCTCTCACTCTGTGTCTCTGTCTGTCTCTCACTCTGTGTCTCTGTCTGTCTCTCACTCTGTGTCTCTGTCTGTCTCTCACTCTGTGTCTCTGTTTGTCTCTCACTCTGTGTCTCTGTCTGTCTCTCACTTTGTGTCTCTGTCTGTCTGTCTGTCTGTCTCTCACTCTGTGTCTCTGTCTGTCTGTCTGTCTGTCTGTCTGTCTGTCTGTCTCTCACTCTGTCTGTCTGTCTGTCTGTCTGTCTGTCTGTCTGTCTGTCTGTCTGTCTGTCTGTCTGTCTGTCTGTCTGTCTGTCTGTCTGTCTGTCTGTCTGTCTGTCTGTCTGTCTGTCTGTCTCTCACTCTGTCTGTCTCTCACTCTGTCTCTGTGTGTCTCTGTCTGTCTCTCTGTCTCTCTGTCTCTCTGTCTCTCTGTCTCTCTGTCTCTCTGTCTCTCTGTCTCTCTGTCTCTGTGTCTCTGTGTCTCTCTGTGTCTCTATCTCTGTGTCTCTCTGTCTCTGTGTCTCTGTGTCTCTCTGTCTCTCTGTCTCTCTGTCTCTCTGTCTCTCTGTCTCTGTGTCTCTGTCTGTATGTCTGTCTGTCTCTCACTCTGTGTCTCTGTCTGTCTGTCTGTCTGTCTGTCTGTCTGTCTCTCACTCTGTGTCTCACTCTGTCTGTCTGTCTCTCACTCTGTCTGTCTGTCTGTCTGTCTGTCTGTCTGTCTGTCTGTCTGTCTGTCTGTCTGTCTGTCTGTCTGTCTGTCTGTCTGTCTGTCTGTCTGTCTGTCTGTCTGTCTGTCTGTCTGTCTGTCTCTCACTCTGTGTCTCTGTCTGTCTGTCTCTCTGTCTCTGATTCTGTGTCTCTGTCTGTCTCTCACTCTGTGTCTCTGTCTGTCTGTCTGTCTGTCTGTCTGTCTGTCTGTCTGTCTGTCTGTCTGTCTGTCTGTCTGTCTGTCTGTCTGTCTGTCTGTCTGTCTGTCTGTCTGTCTGTCTGTCTGTCTGTCTGTCTGTCTGTCTGTCTGTCTGTCTCTCACTCTGTGTCTCTGGCTGTCTGTCTGTCTGTCTGTCTGTCTGTCTGTCTGTCTGTCTGTCTGTCTGTCTGTCTCTCACTCTGTCTCTGTGTCTCTGTGTCTATCTGTCTCTCTGTCTCTCTGTCTCTCTGTCTCTTTGTCTCTCTGTCTCTCTGTCTCTCTGTCTCTCTGTCTCTGTGTCTCCGTGTCTCTGTCTGTCTCTCACTCTGTGTCTCTGTCTGTCTGTCTGTCTGTCTGTCTCTCACTCTGTCTGTCTGTCTGTCTGTCTGTCTGTCTGTCTGTCTGTCTGTCTGTCTGTCTGTCTGTCTGTCTGTCTGTCTGTCTGTCTGTCTGTCTGTCTGTCTGTCTGTCTGTCTGTCTGTCTGTCTGTCTGTCTGTCTGTCTGTCTGTCTGTCTGTCTGTCTGTCTCTCACTCTGTCTGTCTGTCTGTCTGTCTGTCTGTCTGTCTGTCTGTCTGTCTGTCTGTCTGTCTGTCTGTCTGTCTGTCTGTCTGTCTGTCTGTCTGTCTGTCTGTCTGTCTGTCTGTCTGTCTGTCTGTCTCTCACTCTGTCTGTCTGCCTGTCTGTCTGTCTCTCACTCTGTATGTCTGTCTGTCTCTCACTCTGTGTCTCTGTCTGTCTGTCTGTCTGTCTGTCTGTCTCTCACTCTGTGTCTCTGTCTGTCTGTCTGTCTGTCTGTCTGTCTGTCTGTCTGTCTGTCTGTCTGTCTGTCTGTCTGTCTGTCTGTCTGTCTGTCTGTCTCTCACTCTGTCTCTGTGTCTCTCTGTCTTTGTGT
>NW_027660596.1:77500-92500 GCF_963280865.1 Gymnoscopelus braueri | reverse complement strand
TCTCTCACTCTGTGTCTCTGTCTGTCTCTCACTCTGTGTCTCTGTGTCTCTGTCTGTCTCTCACTCTGTGTCTCTGTCTCTCTGTCTGTCTCTCACTCTGTGTCTCTGTCTGTCTCTCAGTCTGTGTCTCTGTGTCTCTGTCTGTCTCTCACTCTGTGTCTCTGTCTGTCTCTCACTCTGTGTCTCTGTGTCTCTGTCTGTCTCTCACTCTGTGTCTCTGTCTCTCTCTCTGTCTGTCTGTCTGTCTGTCTGTCTGTCTGTCTGTCTGTCTGTCTGTCTGTCTGTCTGTCTGTCTGTCTGTCTGTCTGTCTGTCTGTCTGTCTGTCTGTCTGTCTGTCTGTCTGTCTGTGTCTCACTCTGTCTGTCTGTCTGTCTGTCTGTCTGTCTGTCTGTCTGTCTGTCTGTCTGTCTGTCTGTCTGTCTGTCTGTCTGTCTGTCTGTCTGTCTGTCTGTCTGTCTGTCTGTCTGTCTGTCTGTCTGTCTGTCTGTCTGTGTCTCACTCTGTCTGTCTGTCTGTCTGTCTGTCTGTCTGTCTGTCTGTCTGTCTGTCTGTCTGTCTGTCTGTCTGTCTGTCTGTCTGTCTGTCTGTCTGTCTGTCTGTCTCTCACTCTGTCTGTCTGTCTGTCTGTCTGTCTGTCTGTCTGTCTTTCTGTCTGTCTGTCTGTCTGTCTGTCTGTCTGTCTGTCTGTCTGTCTGTCTGTCTGTCTGTCTGTCTGTCTGTCTGTCTGTCTGTCTGTCTGTCTGTCTCTCTGTCTCTCTGTCTCTCTGTCTCTGTGTCTCTGTCTGTCTCTCACTCTGTGTCTATGTCTGTCTCTCACTCTGTGTCTCTGTCTGTCTCTCACTCTGTGTCTCTGTCTGTCTCTCACTCTGTGTCTCTGTCTGTCTCTCACTCTGTGTCTCTGTCTGTCTCTCACTCTGTGTCTCTGTCTGTCTCTCACTCTGTGTCTCTGTTTGTCTCTCACTCTGTGTCTCTGTCTGTCTCTCACTTTGTGTCTCTGTCTGTCTGTCTGTCTGTCTCTCACTCTGTGTCTCTGTCTGTCTGTCTGTCTGTCTGTCTGTCTGTCTGTCTGTCTGTCTGTCTGTCTGTCTGTCTGTCTGTCTGTCTGTCTGTCTGTCTGTCTGTCTGTCTGTCTGTCTGTCTGTCTGTCTGTCTGTCTGTCTGTCTGTCTGTCTGTCTGTCTGTCTGTCTGTCTGTCTGTCTGTCTGTCTGTCTGTCTGTCTCTCACTCTGTCTCTGTGTGTCTCTGTCTCTGTGTCTCTCTGTCTCTCTGTCTCTCTGTCTCTCTGTCTCTGTGTCTCTGTGTCTCTGTGTCTCTCTGTGTCTCTATCTCTGTGTCTCTCTGTCTCTCTGTCTCTGTGTCTCTGTGTCTCTCTGTCTCTCTGTCTCTCTGTCTCTGTGTCTCTGTCTGTATGTCTGTCTGTCTCTCACTCTGTGTCTCTGTCTGTCTGTCTGTCTCTCACTCTGTGTCTCACTCTGTCTGTCTGTCTCTCACTCTGTCTGTCTGTCTGTCTGTCTGTCTGTCTGTCTGTCTGTCTGTCTGTCTGTCTGTCTGTCTGTCTGTCTGTCTGTCTGTCTGTCTGTCTCTCACTCTGTGTCTCTGTCTGTCTGTCTCTCTGTCTCTGTCTCTGTGTCTCTGTCTGTCTGTCTGTCTGTCTGTCTGTCTGTCTGTCTGTCTGTCTGTCTGTCTGTCTGTCTGTCTGTCTGTCTGTCTGTCTGTCTGTCTGTCTGTCTGTCTGTCTGTCTGTCTGTCTGTCTGTCTCTCACTCTGTGTCTCTGGCTGTCTGTCTGTCTGTCTCTCACTCTGTCTCTGTGTCTCTGTGTCTCTCTGTCTCTCTGTCTCTCTGTCTCTCTGTCTCTCTGTCTCTCTGTCTCTTTGTCTCTCTGTCTCTCTGTCTCTCTGTCTCTCTGTCTCTGTGTCTCCGTGTCTCTGTCTGTCTCTCACTCTGTGTCTCTGTCTGTCTGTCTGTCTGTCTGTCTGTCTCTCACTCTGTCTGTCTGTCTGTCTGTCTGTCTGTCTGTCTGTCTGTCTGTCTGTCTGTCTGTCTGTCTCTCTGTCTGTCTGTCTGTCTGTCTGTCTGTCTGTCTGTCTGTCTGTCTGTCTGTCTGTCTGTCTGTCTGTCTGTCTGTCTGTCTGTCTGTCTGTCTGTCTGTCTCTCACTCTGTCTGTCTGTCTGTCTGTCTGTCTGTCTGTCTTTCTGTCTGTCTGTCTGTCTGTCTGTCTGTCTGTCTGTCTGTCTGTCTGTCTGTCTGTCTGTCTGTCTGTCTGTCTGTCTGTCTGTCTGTCTGTCTGTCTGTCTGTCTGTCTGTCTGTCTGTCTGTCTGTCTGTCTCTCACTCTGTCTGTTTGCCTGTCTGTCTGTCTCTCACTCTGTATGTCTGTCTGTCTCTCACTCTGTGTCTCTGTCTGTCTGTCTGTCTGTCTCTCACTCTGTGTCTCTGTCTGTCTGTCTGTCTGTCTGTCTGTCTGTCTGTCTGTCTGTCTGTCTGTCTGTCTCTCACTCTGTCTCTGTGTCTCTCTGTCTTTGTGTCTCTCTGTCTCTGTGTCTCTGTGTCTCTCTGTCTCTGTGTCTCTGTGTCTCTGTGTCTCTCTGTCTCTGTGTCTCTCTGTCTCTCTGTCTCTGTGTCTCTGTGTCTCTCTGTCTCTGTGTCTCTGTGTCTCTGTGTCTCTCTGTCTCTGTGTCTCTATGTCTCTCTTTCTCTGTGTCTCTCTGTCTCTCTGTCTCTCTGTCTCTCTGTCTCTCTGTCTCTCTGTCTCTCTGTCTCTGTCTGTCTCTCACTCTGTGTCTCTGTGTCTCTGTCTGTCTCTCACTCTGTGTCTCTGTCTGTCTGTCTGTCTGTCTGTCTGTCTGTCTGTCTGTCTGTCTGTCTGTCTGTCTGTCTGTCTGTCTCTCACTCTGTGTCTCACTCTGTCTCTCACTCTGTCTCTCACTCTGTGTCTCTGAGTCTATGTCTGTCTCTCACTCTGTGTCTCTGCGTCTCTGTCTGTCTCTCACTCTGTGTCTCTGTCTGTCTCTCAATCTGTGTCTCTGTCTGTCTCTCACTCTGTGTCTCTGTCTCTCTGTCTCTGTGTCTCTGTGTCTCTCTGTCTCTGTGTCTCTGTGTCTCTCTGTCTCTGTGTCTCTGTGTCTCTATGTCTCTCTGTCTCTGTGTCTCTCTGTCTCTCTGTCTCTCTGTCTCTCTGTCTCTGTCCGTCTCTCACTCTGTGTCTCTGTGTCTCTGTCTGTCTCTCACTCTGTGTCTCTGTCTGTCTGTCTGTCTGTCTGTCTCTCACTCTGTGTCTCACTCTGTCTCTCACTCTGTGTCTCTGAGTCTCTGTCTGTCTCTCACTCTGTGTCTCTGCGTCTCTGTCTGTCTCTCACTATGTGTCTCTGTCTGTCTCTCACTCTGTGTCTCTGTCTGTCTCTCACTCTGTGTCTCTGTCTGTCTCTCACTCTTTGTCTCTGTCTGTCTCTCACTCTGTGTCTCTGTCTGTCTCTCAGTCTGTGTCTCTGTGTCTCTGTCTGTCTCTCACTCTGTGTCTCTGTCTGTCTCTCAGTCTGTGTCTCTGTGTCTCTGTCTGTCTCTCACTCTGTGTCTCTGTCTGTCTCTCACTCTGTGTCTCTGTGTCTCTGTCTGTCTCTCACTCTGTGTCTCTGTCTCTCTGTCTGTCTCTCACTCTGTGTCTCTGTCTGTCTCTCAGTCTGTGTCTCTGTGTCTCTGTCTGTCTCTCACTCTGTGTCTCTGTCTGTCTCTCACTCTGTGTCTCTGTGTCTCTGTCTGTCTCTCACTCTGTGTCTCTGTCTCTCTCTCTGTCTGTCTGTCTGTCTGTCTGTCTGTCTGTCTGTCTGTCTGTCTGTCTGTCTGTCTGTCTGTCTGTCTGTCTGTGTCTCACTCTGTCTGTCTGTCTGTCTGTCTGTCTGTCTGTCTGTCTGTCTGTCTGTCTGTCTGTCTGTCTGTCTGTCTGTCTGTCTGTCTGTCTGTCTGTCTGTCTGTCTGTCTGTCTGTCTGTCTGTCTGTCTGTCTGTGTCTCACTCTGTCTGTCTGTCTGTCTGTCTGTCTGTCTGTCTGTCTGTCTGTCTGTCTGTCTGTCTGTCTGTCTGTCTGTCTGTCTGTCTCTCACTCTGTCTGTCTGTCTGTCTGTCTGTCTGTCTGTCTGTCTGTCTGTCTGTCTGTCTGTCTGTCTGTCTGTCTGTCTGTCTGTCTGTCTGTCTGTCTGTCTGTCTGTCTGTCTCTCTGTCTCTCTGTCTCTGTGTCTCTGTCTGTCTCTCACTCTGTGTCTATGTCTGTCTCTCACTCTGTGTCTCTGTCTGTCTCTCACTCTGTGTCTCTGTCTGTCTCTCACTCTGTGTCTCTGTCTGTCTCTCACTCTGTGTCTCTGTCTGTCTCTCACTCTGTGTCTCTGTCTGTCTCTCACTCTGTGTCTCTGTTTGTCTCTCACTCTGTGTCTCTGTCTGTCTCTCACTTTGTGTCTCTGTCTGTCTGTCTGTCTGTCTCTCACTCTGTGTCTCTGTCTGTCTGTCTGTCTGTCTGTCTGTCTGTCTGTCTGTCTGTCTGTCTGTCTGTCTGTCTGTCTGTCTGTCTGTCTGTCTGTCTGTCTGTCTGTCTGTCTGTCTGTCTGTCTGTCTGTCTGTCTGTCTGTCTGTCTGTCTCTCACTCTGTCTCTGTGTGTCTCTGTCTCTGTGTCTCTCTGTCTCTCTGTCTCTCTGTCTCTGTGTCTCTGTGTCTCTGTGTCTCTCTGTGTCTCTATCTCTGTGTCTCTCTGTCTCTCTGTCTCTGTGTCTCTGTGTCTCTCTGTCTCTCTGTCTCTCTGTCTCTGTGTCTCTGTCTGTATGTCTGTCTGTCTCTCACTCTGTGTCTCTGTCTGTCTGTCTGTCTCTCACTCTGTGTCTCACTCTGTCTGTCTGTCTCTCACTCTGTCTCTCACTCTGTCTGTCTGTCTGTCTGTCTGTCTGTCTGTCTGTCTGTCTGTCTGTCTGTCTGTCTGTCTGTCTGTCTGTCTGTCTGTCTGTCTGTCTGTCTGTCTGTCTCTCACTCTGTGTCTCTGTCTGTCTGTCTCTCTGTCTCTGTCTCTGTGTCTCTGTCTGTCTGTCTGTCTGTCTGTCTGTCTGTCTGTCTGTCTGTCTGTCTGTCTGTCTGTCTGTCTGTCTGTCTGTCTGTCTGTCTGTCTGTCTGTCTGTCTGTCTGTCTGTCTGTCTGTCTGTCTGTCTGTCTGTCTGTCTCTCACTCTGTGTCTCTGGCTGTCTGTCTGTCTGTCTCTCACTCTGTCTCTGTGTCTCTGTGTCTCTCTGTCTCTCTGTCTCTCTGTCTCTCTGTCTCTCTGTCTCTCTGTCTCTTTGTCTCTCTGTCTCTCTGTCTCTCTGTCTCTCTGTCTCTGTGTCTCCGTGTCTCTGTCTGTCTCTCACTCTGTGTCTCTGTCTGTCTGTCTGTCTGTCTGTCTGTCTCTCACTCTGTCTGTCTGTCTGTCTGTCTGTCTGTCTGTCTGTCTGTCTGTCTGTCTGTCTGTCTGTCTGTCTCTCTGTCTGTCTGTCTGTCTGTCTGTCTGTCTGTCTGTCTGTCTGTCTGTCTGTCTGTCTGTCTGTCTGTCTGTCTGTCTGTCTGTCTGTCTGTCTCTCACTCTGTCTGTCTGTCTGTCTGTCTTTCTGTCTGTCTGTCTGTCTGTCTGTCTGTCTGTCTGTCTGTCTGTCTGTCTGTCTGTCTGTCTGTCTGTCTGTCTGTCTGTCTGTCTGTCTGTCTGTCTGTCTGTCTGTCTGTCTGTCTCTCACTCTGTCTGTCTGCCTGTCTGTCTGTCTCTCACTCTGTATGTCTGTCTGTCTCTCACTCTGTGTCTCTGTCTGTCTGTCTGTCTGTCTCTCACTCTGTGTCTCTGTCTGTCTGTCTGTCTGTCTGTCTGTCTGTCTGTCTGTCTGTCTGTCTGTCTGTCTCTCACTCTGTCTCTGTGTCTCTCTGTCTTTGTGTCTCTCTGTCTCTGTGTCTCTGTGTCTCTCTGTCTCTGTGTCTCTGTGTCTCTGTGTCTCTCTGTCTCTGTGTCTCTCTGTCTCTCTGTCTCTGTGTCTCTGTGTCTCTCTGTCTCTGTGTCTCTGTGTCTCTGTGTCTCTCTGTCTCTGTGTCTCTATGTCTCTCTTTCTCTGTGTCTCTCTGTCTCTCTGTCTCTCTGTCTCTCTGTCTCTCTGTCTCTCTGTCTCTCTGTCTCTGTCTGTCTCTCACTCTGTGTCTCTGTGTCTCTGTCTGTCTCTCACTCTGTGTCTCTGTCTGTCTGTCTGTCTGTCTGTCTGTCTGTCTGTCTGTCTGTCTGTCTGTCTGTCTGTCTGTCTGTCTGTCTCTCACTCTGTGTCTCACTCTGTCTCTCACTCTGTCTCTCACTCTGTGTCTCTGAGTCTATGTCTGTCTCTCACTCTGTGTCTCTGCGTCTCTGTCTGTCTCTCACTCTGTGTCTCTGTCTGTCTCTCAATCTGTGTCTCTGTCTGTCTCTCACTCTGTGTCTCTGTCTGTCTCTCACTCTTTGTCTCTGTCTGTCTCTCACTCTGTGTCTCTGTCTGTGTCTCACTCTGTGTCTCTGTGTCTCTGTCTGTCTCTCACTCTGTGTCTCTGTCTGTCTCTCACTCTGTGTCTCTGTCTGTCTCTCACTCTGTGTCTCTGTCTGTCTCTCACTCTATGTCTCTGTGTCTCTGTCTGTCTCTCACTCTGTGTCTCTGTCTCTGTGTCTGTCTCTCACTCTGTGTCTCACTCTGTCTGTCTCTCACTCTGTGTCTCACTCTGTCTGTCTGTCTGTCTGTCTGTCTGTCTGTCTGTCTGTCTGTCTGTCTGTCTGTCTGTCTGTCTGTCTGTCTGTCTGTTGTCTGTCTGTCTGTCTGTCTGTCTGTCTGTCTGTCTGTCTGTCTGTCTGTGTCTCACTCTGTCTGTCTGTCTGTCTGTCTGTCTGTCTGTCTGTCTGTCTGTCTGTCTGTCTGTCTGTCTGTCTGTCTGTCTGTCTGTCTGTCTGTCTGTCTGTCTGTCTCTCTGTGTCTCTGTCTGTCTGTCTCTCTGTCTCTCTGTGTCTCTGTCTGTCTCTCACTCTGTGTCTCTGTCTGTCTCTCACTCTGTGTCTCTGTCTGTCTCTCACTCTTTGTCTCTGTCTGTCTCTCACTCTGTGTCTCTGTCTGTCTCTCACTCTGTGTCTCTGTGTCTCTGTCTGTCTCTCACTCTGTGTCTCTGTCTGTCTCTCACTCTGTGTCGCTGTCTGTCTCTCACTCTGTGTCTCTGTCTGTCTCTCACTCTGTGTCTCTGTGTCTCTGTCTGTCTCTCACTCTGTGTCTCTGTCTCTGTGTCTGTCTCTCACTCTGTGTCTCACTCTGTCTGTCTGTCTGTCTGTCTGTCTGTCTGTCTGTCTGTCTGTCTCTCACTCTGTGTCTCACTCTGTCTGTCTGTCTGTCTGTCTGTCTGTCTGTCTGTCTGTCTGTCTGTCTGTATGTCTGTCTGTCTGTCTGTCTGTCTGTCTGTCTGTCTGTCTGTCTGTCTGTCTGTCTGTCTGTCTGTCTGTCTGTCTGTCTGTCTGTCTGTCTGTCTGTCTGTTGTCTGTCTGTCTGTCTGTCTGTCTGTCTGTCTGTCTGTCTGTCTGTCTGTCTGTCTGTCTGTCTGTCTGTCTGTCTGTCTGTCTGTCTGTCTGTGTCTCACTCTGTCTGTCTGTCTGTCTGTCTGTCTGTCTGTCTGTCTGTCTGTCTGTCTGTCTGTCTGTCTGTCTCTCACTCTGTCTGTCTGTCTGTCTGTCTGTCTGTCTGTCTGTCTGTCTGTCTGTCTGTCTGTCTGTCTGTCTGTCTGTCTGTCTGTCTGTCTGTCTGTCTGTCTCTCACTCTGTGTCTCTGCGTCTCTGTCTGTCTCTCACTCTGTGTCTCTGTCTGTCTCTCAATCTGTGTCTCTGTCTGTCTCTCACTCTGTGTCTCTGTCTGTCTCTCACTCTTTGTCTCTGTCTGTCTCTCACTCTGTGTCTCTGTCTGTGTCTCACTCTGTGTCTCTGTGTCTCTGTCTGTCTCTCACTCTGTGTCTCTGTCTGTCTCTCACTCTGTGTCTCTGTCTGTCTCTCACTCTGTGTCTCTGTCTGTCTCTCACTCTATGTCTCTGTGTCTCTGTCTGTCTCTCACTCTGTGTCTCTGTCTCTGTGTCTGTCTCTCACTCTGTGTCTCACTCTGTCTGTCTCTCACTCTGTGTCTCACTCTGTCTGTCTGTCTGTCTGTCTGTCTGTCTGTCTGTCTGTCTGTCTGTCTGTCTGTCTGTCTGTCTGTCTGTCTGTCTGTCTGTCTGTCTGTCTGTCTGTCTGTCTGTCTGTCTGTCTGTTGTCTGTCTGTCTGTCTGTCTGTCTGTCTGTCTGTCTGTCTGTCTGTCTGTGTCTCACTCTGTCTGTCTGTCTGTCTGTCTGTCTGTCTGTCTGTCTGTCTGTCTGTCTGTCTGTCTGTCTGTCTGTCTGTCTGTCTGTCTGTCTGTCTGTCTGTCTGTCTCTCTGTGTCTCTGTCTGTCTGTCTCTCTGTCTCTCTGTGTCTCTGTCTGTCTCTCACTCTGTGTCTCTGTCTGTCTCTCACTCTGTGTCTCTGTCTGTCTCTCACTCTTTGTCTCTGTCTGTCTCTCACTCTGTGTCTCTGTCTGTCTCTCACTCTGTGTCTCTGTGTCTCTGTCTGTCTCTCACTCTGTGTCTCTGTCTGTCTCTCACTCTGTGTCGCTGTCTGTCTCTCACTCTGTGTCTCTGTCTGTCTCTCACTCTGTGTCTCTGTGTCTCTGTCTGTCTCTCACTCTGTGTCTCTGTCTCTGTGTCTGTCTCTCACTCTGTGTCTCACTCTGTCTGTCTGTCTGTCTGTCTGTCTGTCTGTCTGTCTGTCTGTCTGTCTGTCTCTCACTCTGTGTCTCACTCTGTCTGTCTGTCTGTCTGTCTGTCTGTCTGTCTGTCTGTCTGTCTGTCTGTCTGTCTGTCTGTCTGTCTGTCTGTCTGTCTGTCTGTCTGTCTGTCTGTCTGTCTGTCTGTCTGTCTGTCTGTCTGTCTGTCTGTCTGTTGTCTGTCTGTCTGTCTGTCTGTCTGTCTGTCTGTCTGTCTGTCTGTCTGTCTGTCTGTCTGTCTGTCTGTCTGTCTGTCTGTCTGTCTGTCTGTCTGTCTGTCTGTCTGTCTGTCTGTCTGTGTCTCACTCTGTCTGTCTGTCTGTCTGTCTGTCTGTCTGTCTGTCTGTCTGTCTGTCTGTCTGTCTGTCTGTCTGTCTGTCTGTCTGTCTGTCTGTCTGTCTGTCTGTCTGTCTGTCTGTCTGTCTGTCTGTCTGTCTGTCTGTCTGTCTGTCTATCTGTCTGTCTCTCTGTGTCTCTGTCTGTCTGTCTGTCTCTCTGTCACTCTGTGTCTCTGTCTGTCTCTCACTCTGTGTCTCTGTCTGTCTCTCACTCTGTGTCTCTGTCTGTCTCTCACTCTGTGTCTCTGTCTGTCTCTCACTCTGTGTCTGTCTTTGTCTGTCTCTCACTCTGTGTCTCTGTCTGTCTCTCACTCTGTGTCTCTGTCTGTCTCTCACTCTGTGTCTCTGTCTGTCTCTCACTCTGTGTCTCTGTCTGTCTGTCTGTCTGTCTGTCTCTCACTCTGTGTCTCTGTCTTTCTGTCTGTCTGTCTGTCTGTCTGTCTGTCTGTCTGTCTGTCTGTCTGTCTGTCTGTCTGTCTGTCTGTCTGTCTGTCTGTCTGTCTGTCTGTCTGTCTGTCTGTCTGTCTGTCTGTCTGTCTGTCTGTCTGTCTGTCTGTCTGTCTGTCTGTCTGTCTGTCTGTCTGTCTGTCTGTCTGTCTGTCTGTCTGTCTGTCTGTCTGTCTGTCTGTCTGTCTGTCTCTCTGTATCTGTATCTGTGTCTCTCTGTCTCTGTGTCTCTGTGTCTCTCTGTCTCTCTGTCTCTGTGTCTCTGTGTCTCTCTGTCTCTCTGTCTCTGTGTCTCTGTGTCTCTCTGTCTCTGTGACTCTGTGTCTCTGTGTCTCTCTGTCTCTCTGTCTCTCTGTCTCTGTGTCTCTGTCTATCTGTCTGTTTCTCACTCTGTGTCTCTGTCTGTTTGTCTGTCTCTCACTCTGTGTCTCACTCTGTCTGTCTGTCTGTCTGTCTCTCACTCTGTCTGTCTCTCACTCTGTCTGTCTGTCTGTCTGTCTGTCTGTCTGTCTGTCTGTCTGTCTGTCTGTCTGTCTGTCTGTCTGTCTGTCTGTCTGTCTGTCTGTCTGTCTGTCTGTCTGTCTGTCTGTCTGTCTGTCTGTCTGTCTGTCTGTCTGTCTGTTTGTCTCTCACTCTGTGTCTCTGTCTGTCTGTCTCTCTGTCTCTGTGTCTCTGTCTGTCTCTCACTCTGTGTCTCTGTCTGTCTCTCACTCTTTGTCTCTGTCTATCTGTCTGTTTGTCTGTCTCTCACTGTCTCTGTGTCTCTCTGTCTCTGTGTCTCTCTGTCTCTGTGTCTCTCTGTCTCTCTCTCTGTCTCTCTGTCTCTGTGTCTCTCTGTCTCTCTGTCTCTGTGTCTCTCTGTCTCTGTGTCTCTGTGTCTCTGTGTCTCTGTGTCTCTCTGTCTCTGTGTCTCTATGTCTCTATGTCTCTCTGTCTCTGTGTCTCTCTGTCTCTCTGTCTCTCTGTCTCTCTGTCTCTCTGTCTCTCTGTCTCTCTGTCTCTCTGTCTCTGTCTGTCTCTCACTCTGTGTCTCTGTGTCTCTGTCTGTCTCTCACTCTGTGTCTCTGTCTGTCTGTCTGTCTGTCTGTCTGTCTGTCTGTCTGTCTGTCTGTCTGTCTGTCTGTCTGTCTGTCTCTCACTCTGTGTCTCACTCTGTCTCTCACTCTGTGTCTCTGAGTCTCTGTCTGTCTCTCACTCTGTGTCTCTGTCTGTCTCTCACTCTGTGTCTCTGTCTGTCTGTCTGTCTGTCTGTCTCTCACTCTGTGTCTCACTCTGTCTCTCACTCTGTGTATCTGCGTCTCTGTCTGTCTCTCACTCTGTGTCTCTGTCTGTCTCTCACTCTGTGTCTCTGTCTGTCTCTCACTCTGTGTCTCTGTCTGTCTCTCACTCTTTGTCTCTGTCTGTCTCTCACTCTGTGTCTCTGTCTGTCTCTCACTCTGTGTCTCTGTGTCTCTGTCTGTCTCTCACTCTGTGTCTCTGTCTGTCTCTCACTCTGTGTCTCTGTCTGTCTCTCACTCTGTGTCTCTGTGTCTCTGTCTGTCTCTCACTCTGTGTCTCTGTCTCTGTGTCTGTCTCTCACTCTGTGTCTCACTGTCTGTCTGTCTGTCTGTCTGTCTGTCTGTCTGTCTGTCTGTCTGTCTGTCTGTCTGTCTGTCTGTCTGTCTGTCTGTCTGTCTGTCTGTCTGTCTGTCTGTCTGTCTGTCTGATTGATTGATTGATTGAAATTTTTATTAGGCAAAAGAATGTAAAACAACACAGTTACATTTATAATGCTTTTGTCTAAAAGGTCCGGCCAAAAAAGTCCTTGCGGACTTGTTTCCGTTGGGGTCCTTGAGTTAATTTCATAGACATATATAGTAGCAACCAAACAGTTCAAAAATCAACATGAAAATACAGATAATACAGAAAAAGTACCACTATGTACAAAAAAAGCATTTAAAAATATATGTACAAAAAGAAAGGGGGGGGGGAAGCATGGAAAAATAAAAAATTATATACAAAAAAAGCATGAGGAAATACAAAATATGTACAAAAAGAGGAGGGGGGGGGGTCGTCTGTCTACAGGGAAACTGGTACTAGCTCCTCTTTCGGCCTCCAGAAAGATGGGTTTTTAGGGCAGTTTTGAATGAGCCCAGCGAACTGCATTTTTTGAGGGATGGGGTTAGACTATTCCATTCCTTGGTGGCTGTGCTATAGAAGGAGAATTTGCCCATGTTTGTTTTATGGGTGGGTGGTACCAGATTGTTGTTTACGCTCCCTCTAGTTTCGTGGCTGTGGGTGTCACTAACTTTTTCGAGGTATTTATACAGATATGCGGGTATAGGGGGCATATCGGGCAAATCTGCATTTACAATTTTGAAGACCAGTCCCATTTTTAGTTGTTTAACCCTGTCTTCCACCCTGAGCCAGCCTAGGCTGGCAAAGTGAATGGGAGAGAGGTGGGTCATGGGCCCCAGTCCGAGAAGTAGTCGGATCAGTTTGTTTTGGGAGGTTTGAAGCTTAGTCTGCAGTGACACTGAGGTGTTGGAGTACCAAGAGGAGCTAGCATAGTCAAAAAGGGGCTGAATCAGGGCCCCTGAGAGGGTCCTGAGGGCCTGAGGGTTGACAAAAGAGGAAACTCTGCCCATAAATCTGGTTCTCTGGTTTACTCCTTTGACCACCTTTGTTGCCATGCTTTCACCTGACAGGTATTTGTCCAGAATACATCCCAAATAGGTAATCTCTTCTTTGCTAGTGATGATTGTCTGTCTGTCTGTCTGTCTGTCTGTCTGTCTGTCTGTCTGTCTGTCTGTCTGTCTGTCTGTCTGTCTCTCACTCTGTCTCTGTGTGTCTCTGTCTCTGTGTCTCTCTGTCTCTCTGTCTCTCTGTCTCTCTGTCTCTGTGTCTCTGTGTCTCTGTGTCTCTCTGTGTCTCTATCTCTGTGTCTCTCTGTCTCTGTGTCTCTGTGTCTCTGTGTCTCTGTCTGTATGTCTGTCTGTCTCTCACTCTGTGTCTCTGTCTGTCTGTCTGTCTCTCACTCTGTGTCTCACTCTGTCTGTCTGTCTCTCACTCTGTCTGTCTGTCTGTCTGTCTGTCTGTCTGTCTGTCTGTCTGTCTGTCTGTCTGTCTGTCTGTCTGTCTGTCTGTCTGTCTGTCTGTCTCTCACTCTGTGTCTCTGTCTGTCTGTCTCTCTGTCTCTGTCTCTGTGTCTCTGTCTGTCTCTCACTCTCTGTCTGTCTGTCTGTCTGTCTGTCTGTCTGTCTGTCTGTCTGTCTGTCTGTCTGTCTGTCTGTCTGTCTGTCTGTCTGTCTGTCTGTCTGTCTGTCTCTCACTCTGTGTCTCTGGCTGTCTGTCTGTCTGTCTCTCACTCTGTCTCTGTGTCTCTGTGTCTCTCTGTCTCTCTGTCTCTCTGTCTCTCTGTCTCTCTGTCTCTCTGTCTCTTTGTCTCTCTGTCTCTCTGTCTCTCTGTCTCTCTGTCTCTGTGTCTCCGTGTCTCTGTCTGTCTCTCACTCTGTGTCTCTGTCTGTCTGTCTGTCTGTCTGTCTGTCTCTCACTCTGTCTGTCTGTCTGTCTGTCTGTCTGTCTGTCTGTCTGTCTGTCTGTCTGTCTGTCTGTCTGTCTGTCTGTCTGTCTCTCTGTCTGTCTGTCTGTCTGTCTGTCTGTCTGTCTGTCTGTCTGTCTGTCTGTCTGTCTGTCTGTCTGTCTGTCTGTCTGTCTGTCTGTCTGTCTGTCTCTCACTCTGTCTGTCTGTCTGTCTGTCTTTCTGTGTGTCTGTCTGTCTGTCTGTCTGTCTGTCTGTCTGTCTGTCTGTCTGTCTGTCTGTCTGTCTGTCTGTCTGTCTGTCTGTCTGTCTGTCTGTCTGTCTGTCTGTCTGTCTCTCACTCTGTCTGTCTGCCTGTCTGTCTGTCTCTCACTCTGTATGTCTGTCTGTCTCTCACTCTGTGTCTCTGTCTGTCTGTCTGTCTGTCTGTCTCTCACTCTGTGTCTCTGTCTGTCTGTCTGTCTGTCTGTCTGTCTGTCTGTCTGTCTGTCTGTCTGTCTCTCACTCTGTCTCTGTGTCTCTCTGTCTTTGTGTCTCTCTGTCTCTGTGTCTCTGTGTCTCTCTGTCTCTGTGTCTCTGTGTCTCTGTGTCTCTCTGTCTCTGTGTCTCTCTGTCTCTCTGTCTCTGTGTCTCTGTGTCTCTCTGTCTCTGTGTCTCTGTGTCTCTCTGTCTCTGTGTCTCTATGTCTCTCTTTCTCTGTGTCTCTCTGTCTCTCTGTCTCTCTGTCTCTCTGTCTCTCTGTCTCTGTCTGTCTCTCACTCTGTGTCTCTGTGTCTCTGTCTGTCTCTCACTCTGTGTCTCTGTCTGTCTGTCTGTCTGTCTGTCTGTCTGTCTGTCTGTCTGTCTCTCACTCTGTGTCTCACTCTGTCTCTCACTCTGTCTCTCACTCTGTGTCTCTGAGTCTATGTCTGTCTCTCACTCTGTGTCTCTGCGTCTCTGTCTGTCTCTCACTCTGTGTCTCTGTCTGTCTCTCAATCTGTGTCTCTGTCTGTCTCTCACTCTGTGTCTCTGTCTGTCTCTCACTCTTTGTCTCTGTCTGTCTCTCACTCTGTGTCTCTGTGTCTCTGTCTGTGTCTCACTCTGTGTCTCTGTGTCTCTGTCTGTCTCTCACTCTGTGTCTCTGTCTGTCTCTCACTCTGTGTCTCTGTCTGTCTCTCACTCTGTGTCTCTGTCTGTCTCTCACTCTATGTCTCTGTGTCTCTGTCTGTCTCTCACTCTGTGTCTCTGTCTCTGTGTCTGTCTCTCACTCTGTGTCTCACTCTGTCTGTCTCTCACTCTGTCTGTCTCTCACTCTGTGTCTCACTCTGTCTGTCTGTCTGTCTGTCTGTCTGTCTGTCTGTCTGTCTGTCTGTCTGTCTGTCTGTCTGTCTGTCTGTCTGTCTGTCTGTCTGTCTGTCTGTCTGTCTGTCTGTCTGTCTGTCTGTCTGTCTGTCTGTCTGTCTGTCTGTCTGTCTGTCTGTCTGTCTGTCTGTCTGTCTGTCTGTCTGTCTGTCTGTCTGTCTGTCTCTCTGTGTCTCTGTCTGTCTGTCTCTCTGTCTCTCTGTGTCTCTGTCTGTCTCTCACTCTGTGTCTCTGTCTGTCTCTCACTCTGTGTCTCTGTCTGTCTCTCACTCTTTGTCTCTGTCTGTCTCTCACTCTGTGTCTCTGTCTGTCTCTCACTCTGTGTCTCTGTGTCTCTGTCTGTCTCTCACTCTGTGTCTCTGTCTGTCTCTCACTCTGTGTCGCTGTCTGTCTCTCACTCTGTGTCTCTGTCTGTCTCTCACTCTGTGTCTCTGTGTCTCTGTCTGTCTCTCACTCTGTGTCTCTGTCTCTGTGTCTGTCTCTCACTCTGTGTCTCACTCTGTCTGTCTGTCTGTCTGTCTGTCTGTCTGTCTGTCTG
>NW_027660596.1:70000-72500 GCF_963280865.1 Gymnoscopelus braueri | reverse complement strand
GTCTGTCTTTCTCTCACTCTGTGTCTCACTCTGTCTCTCACTCTGTGTCTCTGAGTCTCTGTCTGTCTCTCACTCTGTGTCTCTGCGTCTCTGTCTGTCTCTCACTATGTGTCTCTGTCTGTCTCTCACTCTGTGTCTCTGTCTGTCTCTCACTCTGTGTCTCTGTCTGTCTCTCACTCTTTGTCTCTGTCTGTCTCTCACTCTGTGTCTCTGTCTGTCTCTCACTCTGTGTCTCTGTCTGTCTCTCACTCTGTGTCTCTGTCTGTCTCTCACTCTGTGTCTCTGTCTGTCTCTCACTCTGTGTCTCTGTCTGTCTCTCACTCT
Source organism: Gymnoscopelus braueri (assembly GCF_963280865.1). Classification (NCBI taxonomy): domain Eukaryota; kingdom Metazoa; phylum Chordata; class Actinopteri; order Myctophiformes; family Myctophidae; genus Gymnoscopelus; species Gymnoscopelus braueri. Next base: position 72,176 of record NW_027660596.1, on the reverse strand, counting down.
GTGTCTCTGTTTGTCTCTCACTCTGTGTCTCTGTCTGTCTCTCACTTTGTGTCTCTGTCTGTCTGTCTGTCTGTCTGTCTCTCACTCTGTGTCTCTGTCTGTCTGTCTGTCTGTCTGTCTGTCTGTCTGTCTGTCTGTCTGTCTGTCTGTCTGTCTGTCTGTCTGTCTGTCTGTCTGTCTGTCTGTCTGTCTGTCTGTCTGTCTGTCTGTCTGTCTGTCTGTCTGTCTGTCTCTCACTCTGTCTCTGTGTGTCTCTGTCTGTCTCTCTGTCTCTCTGTCTCTCTGTCTCTCTGTCTCTCTGTCTCTCTGTCTCTCTGTCTCTCTGTCTCTGTGTCTCTGTGTCTCTCTGTGTCTCTATCTCTGTGTCTCTCTGTCTCTGTGTCTCTGTGTCTCTCTGTCTCTCTGTCTCTCTGTCTCTCTGTCTCTGTCTGTATGTCTGTCTGTCTCTCACTCTGTGTCTCTGTCTGTCTGTCTGTCTGTCTGTCTGTCTCTCACTCTGTGTCTCACTCTGTCTGTCTGTCTCTCACTCTGTCTGTCTGTCTGTCTGTCTGTCTGTCTGTCTGTCTGTCTGTCTGTCTGTCTGTCTGTCTGTCTGTCTGTCTGTCTGTCTGTCTGTCTGTCTGTCTGTCTGTCTGTCTGTCTGTCTGTCTGTCTGTCTGTCTGTGTCTCACTCTGTGTCTCTGTCTGTCTGTCTCTCTGTCTCTGATTCTGTGTCTCTGTCTGTCTCTCACTCTGTGTCTCTGTCTGTCTGTCTGTGTGTCTGTCTGTCTGTCTGTCTGTCTGTCTGTCTGTCTGTCTGTCTGTCTGTCTGTCTGTCTGTCTGTCTGTCTGTCTGTCTGTCTCTCACTCTGTGTCTCTGGCTGTCTGTCTGTCTGTCTGTCTGTCTGTCTGTCTGTCTGTCTGTCTGTCTGTCTGTCTGTCTGTCTGTCTGTCTGTCTGTCTGTCTGTCTGTCTGTCTCTCACTCTGTCTCTGTGTCTCTGTGTCTATCTGTCTCTCTGTCTCTCTGTCTCTCTGTCTCTTTGTCTCTCTGTCTCTCTGTCTCTCTGTCTCTCTGTCTCTGTGTCTCCGTGTCTCTGTCTGTCTCTCACTCTGTGTCTCTGTCTGTCTGTCTGTCTGTCTCTCACTCTGTCTTTCTGTCTGTCTGTCTGTCTGTCTGTCTGTCTGTCTGTCTGTCTGTCTGTCTGTCTGTCTGTCTGTCTGTCTGTCTGTCTGTCTGTCTGTCTGTCTGTCTGTCTGTCTGTCTGTCTGACTGTCTGTCTGTCTGTCTGTCTCTCACTCTGTCTGTCTGTCTGTCTGTCTGTCTGTCTGTCTGTCTGTCTGTCTGTCTGTCTGTCTGTCTGTCTGTCTGTCTGTCTGTCTGTCTGTCTGTCTGTCTGTCTGTCTGTCTGTCTGTCTGTCTGTCTGTCTGTCTGTCTGTCTGTCTCTCACTCTGTCTGTCTGCCTGTCTGTCTGTCTCTCACTCTGTATGTCTGTCTGTCTCTCACTCTGTGTCTCTGTCTGTCTGTCTGTCTGTCTGTCTGTCTCTCACTCTGTGTCTCTGTCTGTCTGTCTGTCTGTCTGTCTGTCTGTCTGTCTGTCTGTCTGTCTGTCTGTCTGTCTGTCTGTCTGTCTGTCTGTCTGTCTGTCTGTCTGTCTGTCTGTCTGTCTGTCTGTCTGTCTCTCACTCTGTCTCTGTGTCTCTCTGTCTTTGTGTCTCTCTGTCTCTGTGTCTCTGTGTCTCTCTGTCTCTGTGTCTCTGTGTCTCTGTGTCTCTCTGTCTCTGTGTCTCTCTGTCTCTCTGTCTCTGTGTCTCTGTGTCTCTCTGTCTCTGTGTCTCCGTGTCTCCGTGTCTCTGTCTGTCTCTCACTCTGTGTCTCTGTCTTTCTGCCTGTCTCTCACTCTGTGTGTCTGTGTGTCTGTCTGTCTGTCTGTCTGTCTGTCTGTCTGTCTGTCTGTCTGTCTGTCTGTCTGTCTGTCTGTCTGTCTGTCTGTCTGTCTTTCTGTCTGTCTGTCTGTCTGTCTGTCTGTCTGTCTGTCTGTCTGTCTCTCACTCTGTCTCTCACTCTGTCTGTCTGTCTGTCTGTCTGTCTGTCTGTCTGTCTGTCTGTCTGTCTGTCTGTCTGTCTGTCTGTCTGTCTGTATGTCTGTCTCTCACTCTGTCTGTCTGTCTGCCTGTCTGTCTGTCTGTCTCTCACT